>NC_092243.1:43681728-43981728 GCF_036320965.1 Panulirus ornatus | reverse complement strand
GACGTGTGCAGCATCCGCTGCTGCCATACACCACGAGCCTGGCACGTTCCCTGAGCTGCTGCCTGACCGATACTGCCCGCTGGAGAGTGTGGGCGGGCACGTGGGCGGGTGTGGGTGTGGGTTTGCTGAGCCTGAAACACAGTGTTCTCGCCGACCTTAAGACATTTATCATCGTCGGATACGCTTAGCTCGGGTACCCACACGCAGATAAAGACCTGAGTGTTTTATGGTGGGAATGTGTAGGGCGGAGGAGGGAGCGTGTGTAGCTGAATGCATAATGTATAGAATGGAAGTGTTCCTGCCTGGCCCTGGGCCATATTTGTAGCCCAGCCCGGCACATTACCCTCCAAATGTCCTCAATCCAACACGGGAACGTCTGGCCCAGCGGCCTGCTCGTGTATGATCCTCACTACACAACTGGTAACATTCCGGGCATTTCCCTGGCTCTTATGGTGCAGCTTACCGTGTTATCTGGCATCACGGCCTCCTGTCATCGCAAGCAGCCTCCTGCTCTCGTAACCCTCTAACGATACGTGCTGTTGTTATCACAGGTTCCTATCGTTACAGGCACTACCGGCTGTTATCATCACAGACTACCAGCATTACCGGCTGTTATCATCACAGACTACCAGCATTACCGGCTGTTATCATCACAGACTACCAGCATTACCGGCTGTTATCATCACAGACTACCAGCATTACCGGCTGTTATCATCACAGACTACCAGCATTACCGGCTGTTATCATCACAGACTACCAGCATTACCGGCTGTTATCATCACAGGCTACCAGCATTACCGGCTGTTATCATCACAGACTACCTGCATTACGGGTTGTTATCATCACAGGCTACCAGCATTACCGGCTGTTATCACTGTACGCCGTCGCGTACCTTCCCGTCCGACCTTGTGATCAAGGTGACTGTTCGTGGCGCCTGTGTCTTTGGTGTGTGGTGGGAGGGCGTAACCCCTGGACACCTCACCTCCACAGCCCGTGGGCGTCTTGTGTCCTCTCCCACCTCACGGTAGGTGGGGCAGTGGGTGTGGGGGTGCAGTGGTGTCCCTCACACTGGCAGGGGCAGTGGGTGTAGGGGTGCAGTGGCCTCCCAAACTGCCTCCCACACACTGGCAGGGGCAGTGGGTGTGGGGGTGCATTGGTCCCCCACACTGGCACGAGCAGTGTTCATAATTACCATAATATATTAAATAGAAAACGTGTTACAGTCATATTACTTGTGAAATATCATCATAGTTTTAAAACCCCAGCTGTGCTCATTGTTGTGTGGTGAATGTCAGTGGCCAGGATGGTGGTGGTAACCAGGGCGTGTGGTAGTGGTGGTTGCTACGGTGCTGGTGGTAACCAGGTAGTGGTGGTTGCTGCGGTGCAGGTGGTAACCAGGTAGTGGTGGTTGCTACGGTGCTGGTGGTAACCAGGTAGTGGTGGTTGCTACGGTGCTGGTGGTAACCAGGTAGTGGTGGTTGCTACGGTGCTGGTGGTAACCAGGTAGTGGTGGTTGCTACGGTGCTGGTGGTAACCAGGTAGTGGTGGTTGCTGCGGTGCTGGTGGTAACCAGGTAGTGGTGGTTGCTACGGTGCTGGTGGTAACCAGGTAGTGGTGGTTGCTACGGTGCTGGTGGTAACCAGGTAGTGGTGGCAGCTACGGTGCTGGTGGTAACCAGGTAGTGGTGGTTGCTACGGTGCTGGTGGTAACCAGGTAGTGGTGGTTGCTGCGGTGCTGGTGGTAACCAGGTAGTGGTGGTTGCTACGGTGCTGGTGGTAACCAGGTAGTGGTGGTTGCTACGGTGCTGGTGGTAACCAGGTAGTGGTGGTTGCTACGGTGCTGGTGGTAACCAGGTAGTGGTGGTTGCTACGGTGCTGGTGGTAACCAGGTAGTGGTGGTTGCTGCGGTGCTGGTGGTAACCAGGTAGTGGTGGTTGCTGCGGTGCAGGTGGTAACCAGGTAGTGGTGGTTGCTACGGTGCTGGTGGTAACCAGGTAGTGGTGGTTGCTGCGGTGCTGGTGGTAACCAGGTAGTGGTGGTTGCTACGGTGCTGGTGGTAACCAGGTAGTGGTGGTTGCTACGGTGCTGGTGGTAACCAGGTAGTGGTGGTTGCTGCGGTGCTGGTGGTAACCAGGTAGTGGTGGTTGCTACGGTGCTGGTGGTAACCAGGTAGTGGTGGTTGCTACGGTGCTGGTGGTAACCAGGTAGTGGTGGTTGCTACGGTGCTGGTGGTAACCAGGTAGTGGTGGTTGCTGCGGTGCTGGTGGTAACCAGGTAGTGGTGGTTGCTAAGGACTCTACATAATGCTGGTGGCGATAGTTGTAGAACTTGTATCAGTTGTAATGGTCGTAATGGTGATAGTTGTGGTTGTGAGTGACTGTGGTTGTAAGTTCTGAAGTAGCGATGGTTTACGTGATGACCATGCATGAGACGTGACGTCATGCAGTGGGGCAGTGTTGGCGGCGTGAGGTAACATGCTGGAGGAAGGTCGGGCGGCTCCAGCCGGCCAGGGGCAGGTGTGGCCGGTTTTAACTGTAGCTGGAGTGTTGCCCTGGCCTGGCTGACGCTGCTGGTGTCAGCGGGGTCTGCATGGATCAGCAATACAGCAGGGGAACCTGCCCGAGGGAACTGGTCCTGGTAATCAGGCAAAGTGGACAAAGGGTTGGTGGTGGGAGGCATGACTGTAGGGTCCTGCTGTATGTGTGGACCATTATATTGGTAAAATGCTCAATCCCAGTCCTGTATTTAATCCTTCGAGCACGACGGTACGAACCCTTGACCACGACGGTACGAACCCTTGACCACGACGGTACGAACCCTTGACCACGACGGTACGAACCTTGGGTATGATGGCATTTCCTTTGACCTTATCTTAAAGGGTTAACGTAGGCAACTTAGTGGTAGGCGGTATTGATAACTGTTTCTTTCCCACACCTCCAAGCTTCGGAACTCTACCTTCTCATCTCTTTCCCCACAGATGTGACCTGGCACATTTTAAGACAGGTTTTCACTACCTCGAAAATTCGTAAATACTTTCCTTTGTCGCTTTTTTCCCCCTTGTATTAACTTCTCTATATATTAGTTAAGGCTCGGCCTTGATGTGGGCTTTAGTGTAGGACTGGAACCTACAACGTAGAAATAAGGGAATCAGGTAGGTAGTTCTTATCCCTGGGTCTTAACGTGGTACTCACTGGCCGTGTTCAAGAGCATGAATAACTAGACGAGCGTGGTGCTAAGTTCTGTAGCTAGATAAGTCGTGTGTGAACACCATTTTGCAAATAATTACTATTGGGAATGTGACAAGCAACTTGTTATCACAGTGCACGGGACCGACACTGCTCACGTGACCTTCTTTATCTACCTCGCTCCCTGCTTGACTCCTTCAGTGTCGTCTCATGATCGGGCAAGGGAGACGTGTGTGTGTGTGTGTGTGTGTTGTGTGTGTGTGTGTGTGTGTGTGTGTGTGTGTGTGGAAGAAGGCGGACTCCTACCTCCAGTTTTCTTGCACAAACGTAAAACTTAGAGAAACGGAGACTCTTCGATAATTTGTTGATCTGGCTGATTAGTTTTATTGCTTTTCGGTATTTTCAAGTTTTTAGACGTATTGTAAAGTGAGGGAAAAAAATAACTTTAAGAAGTCGATTTTATTCCTTGCAAACGTCACTTCTATTTTCTCCTACAACTTGTCGTAAAGTTACTGATCAACGTAAGTGTTGAATTCTGTGTTTGTCTGGCTGGTGAGACAAAATGTTGATTAGATATCTTGATATATGACATATTGGTACACGTTCTGCTGCCACCACACACCAGGACTGTGCCACGTACAGACACTCCTCCATGCCGGCCTGAGCCCCCACACTCACTGTGTCCTTCCACCCTCGCCTCTGCCTTGCCCTACTCCCACTCATCTCGCTCCAATACCCGTTTAGTCAAGTTATCAGCCAGTGAGTCTTACCTCACGTCTATCTTAACTCTCTGCTTCGTCCCTCACAGTCACCTCGTGTTCTCACAGTACCCGTTTCTCCCTTCTCATTCCTCACCTCGAACCCCTCCCTCAGGTATGGGTACACAAAGTTGAGGAGTCATTTTACTGCGTGAGAGCCACGCTTCACTGGCATACACTGACCTGGCCACTCCTGGTGCTTTACACACTCTCGACTGTCAACACTTATTCATTGGTTCACTAACTCGCCTGCCATTCAGGAGTGTTACTGGTGTCTTTACATGCCCGCCACCACCCTGGCGACAGATACTGCATGAATATTCAACCAGTAACCTCTTCATCAGCTGTCCGCCCAGCTGGTGCTCCACATTCCACCTCTCCCTCCTCAGGACCACTACCTGACACATACAGGGACAAATCTTCAGCTTTCTAATCCTTCGTAGTTTCCCAGCGTCTATCGCCATTATGTGTCATTCATTTGCTGTCGACGCTATTATTCATCCATTATATGCACACTGCACACCTCCACCTTCCAGTCCTTTCACCATTCTTTCATTCCTCGTTAGTAATTCACTGTTGGGTGGTGTTCGGTCTCTCCCCAGCGCATCAGTGTATGTACCGCACAGCTAGGCAGACGTGACAGTGGAAGTAGACTTCCCCATCTTGTCTGCTGGTCCATAATCTGCCGCACCTCCACAAGATCTTCACTGTCCCCCCACACTGACTACTGCTTCACACCCCACACCCTCTTGGGACTACCCACAGTACTTCCTTATTCTCCTTAACCATATTATTCTCTTCGTCCACGAACCTCCAGGGGGAACGTGGGGCCTCACCAGAGGCCACGTGAGATACGGTTCGAGGAGCAAAAGGTATATTGTCGTCGAGGAGTTGTGTGTAAGCAGAACTTTGACACTAAGATTTAGGTCCAGATTTATTGATATAGAAATCAGGAAATAAACCAATGTAATGTAATGGAAACGTGGGTCACCATCGAGAGGGGGTAAGGGATGTTTAACAGTGAGGCCAACGGTTATGACAACCAATTAATTTTTTCCTTATGTTAGCTGAGACGACACGGGCAACTGAGGCCCTCATCAAGGCTGACTGTCAATCTATCTACCTAAACACACACACACACACACACACACACACACACACACATGTATATATATATATATATATATATATATATATATATATATATATATATATATATATAGAGAGAGAGAGAGAGAGAGAGAGAGAGAGAGAGAGAGAGAGAGCCAGGTATCCATTTTATCGACCAACCCCATGGGTGGATGAAGAGCTAGGTTGAGTATTGACTGACCGCCACAAATAGGATTCGAACCCATGCGCTCGACCCTGACCGGTTCATGAATGCATTACACTCAAGAACGCTAACCATAAACCACGGAGGTCCGTTAGGAACCACTATCTTAATCATTAAATACTACCTGTATGTCCTCCACTTCCATCACTTCATCCAAGTTCTCCTGCAGGTCACACGACCTGGTGGTTATCGTGTGTTTGCCCTCACGCCTCACACCTCACCGTTCACGGAAGTGTGGAGGGCTCCCCCTCACTGCTCCGCCGTGCATGTGTAACAAGCCTCACATGTAATGCGAAGAATTTCTTAACACGTTTTCTTATATTTTAAAATAAGTCTGCAGTGTTAGGTCCGTTGATGTAATACCTTGTATGTTTTCACATACACTACGTGGAGAACCTATGTGCCAGCTCTCATCTTCCTTCAGTTCCTGTAGATACATTTTAAATGCTATAATGATAGGTTGCAGTTCATTATATAGAACAGGATCATCAGCATACTGCAGCAGATTCATCAGGACATAACCCCAGGCACTCTCTTCACCCAACGAAACTTCCCGCCAACATACATCCATACCACTGTCTTGTGGTCATCCTCACACCCCGACAACATACTTGCTTTCCGTGTCTCCCTCTGACATGATGTATCACAATAACTGGTAAGGATTTTTTTTCCAGTCTATCTAATACTTGCAGATACTTTCTTTATCTCAGATACTTAACACAAGAGTTGTGCGCAGGAGGATGGATGTGCTGGAAATGAGATGTTTGAGGACAATGTGTGGTGTGAGGTGGTTTGATCGAGTAAGTAACGTAAGGGTAAGAGAGATGTGTGGAAATAAAACGAGCGTGGTTGAGAGAGCAGAAGAGGGTGTTTTGAAATGGTTTGGGGACATGGAGAGAATGAGTGAGGAAAGATTGACCAAGAGGATATATGTGTCGGAGGTGGAGGGAACGAGGAGAAGAGGGAGACCAAATTGGAGGTGGAAGGATGGAGTGAAAAAAGATTTTGTGTGATCGGGGCCTGAACATGCAGGAGGGTGAAAGGAGGGCAAGGAATAGAGTGAATTGGAGCGATGTGGTATACCGGGGTTGACGTGCTGTCAGTGGATTGAATCAAGGCATGTGAAGCGTCTGGGGTAAACCATGGAAAGCTGTGTAGGTATGTATATTTGCGTGTGTGGACGTATGTATATACATGTGTATGGGGGTGGGTTGGGCCATTTCTTTCGTCTGTTTCCTTGCGCTACCTCGCAAACGCGGGAGACAGCGACAAAGCAAAAAAAAAAAAAAAAAACTTAACACAAGCTTCAGTTAACTTTTTTTTATTTTGATCTGCGCCTCTCTTGTGTCCCTCTCTCATCATCCATGCATTGTCTCCATCATCATGTGTTGTGTTTTATTCTCGTCTGCAGTGATTGCAGCTGACTCTTCAAACTGTTCTAGTCTGTCTAGTCTTCCTACCATACGCCACAACCTCACCTGCTGGACCCAAAAACAATAATTCCAAAACATCTTTTTGTCTTGCCTCATCTAACTTTTCCGATATGAGGTGATGAACCTCACGTGAATCACAGTTCCCTGAACCTGAGATATATGATGAGGGTAGATTCCGTAGTACTCCACAAATTTTCTCACTACATGAAGTGCACTTGATGAATAATTGTTTGCCTCAAACACGTCATCAGAGACCCCATACATTACGGCAAACGTCGCGAGATATTGTATCTGGAAAGTGCCTCTCCGCCGCCTTCACATGGTATCTGTTGATACCATGGCGCCATTGTCCGATCTTCACTTTATAGTCAGGTTAGGTTAAGACGGATCTTCGTCTTGGTGTTAGATGGCTGGGGGAGGGCCCATTGCTCTGAAAATGTAGCCGATGTGAAAGTGCCGCTCTCGTTGGTGAGGTGTGACGGCTTGCATGCATAGCCAGCTTGACAGTGTGTATGACATGACACCAGCACTACCTGGGTCATGACACGCCACCATGACTGCTGTAGGTCAGCTGCTTCACATATAGCTGACATCATTATTTGGTCATATCCCTGGACGAGATGCTCTGCTGACGACAGAGTCTGGGCCAGATGCTCTGCTGACGGCAGCCCCTGGACCAGATGTTCTGGTAACAGCATTATATCCGGGCCTTGGTTTCCTCCTGCATGTCAGTGTCGGTTGATGGAGTGTGTGGGTGATTTCCGTGCCTGAGGTGTTTCAGCAGCGTGGCTGTAGACCTGATGGCAGCTCCCTGTGGCTAGCGTGAGAAGATCGCTGATGCCGGAGTTAATAATGAGATTGTGTGGGCTGTGAGCCTGATGTAGTGACTTTCTATCACCATGACTCCACTTAGTAATAGTCAAGCACTTCCTGGTCTTTTAGTAATAGTCAATCACTTCCTGGTCCATATGTCCTCCTACTGTATCACAGTGTCCTCAGTAACCAACACAAGATCACATTTCAAGTATATACCGGGTGTGAACTCGGGAGACATTCCTTGGCCTTTATGGTGTTCATTTCTGATATTTCGTACTTATACTGAAGGTTCCAGTCACGGACTGAAGCCCTCGCTGAGGCCAGGCATGACATCGTATGTTCCCACATACCAGGGAGGTACCTGGTGAAGGGGGGAGGGGCTAGTGACTCCGGCATTGTACCTTTTGAGTCTCGCTCCCGCCAGCCGACGCAGGAGCGAGCCAACACTCACCACCGCCAGAGCTGTTGGTGTAGTGCATGAGTGGGAGGTGTCGGGTTTACAGGGAGACCAGAGGCAGTCACGGTACGGGTGGATGAGTCAGGCATGACAGGTGCATAGTTGTGTCTATGACAGTGACAGGTTAAGGAGGAAGGTAGGGCGAGGGGATCGTACCGTTAGCCAGCGTCCCCAGTGTGGCCAGGTGCGCCGCCCCCACCACGCTGCCCCACGGGGGGCCATTCCACACCACACACTGTCCCTCGGGGCTGCAACACAACTCGCTACCCTGCAGGGACCACCATCACCCCACACTGCCCCACGGGACACACCCCACACTATTCTCTACCCCAGGACTCTCACGATTCGGTTCTGGCGTTGTACCAAGACCCCTGATGCAAGCACTTCTGCAGTCCAAGGCTGGACTACACTCAGTAGTAGGGATAGGATAGACTCTTTTGAGTCGAAAAGGGGTAGACCGGAACTTGAGGTGGAAGGATGGAATGAATAAGAAATTTGAGTGTTCGGGGCCTGAACATGCAGGAGGATTAAAGACGGACACGGGATGGAGTGAATTGAAACCATGTGGTATACAGGGGTCGACGTGCTGTCAACGGAATGAGCCAGGGCATGCAAGGTGGCCGGGGGAAACTATGGAAAGGTCTTTGGAGCTTGGTTGTTGATAGGTTTTGGATGCAAGCAACTGCCTTTTCTTCGTGTATGCCTGGAGCTACCTCGCTAATGCGGAAACAAAGAACTATAAATAGACAGATAATATATATATATATATATATATATATATATATATATATATATATATATATATATATATATATTTTTTTTTTTTTTTTTTTTTTTTTTTTTTTTTTTTTATACTTTGTCGCTGTCTCCCGCGTTTGCGTGGTAGCGCAAGGAAACAGACGAAAGAAATGGCCCCCCCCCCCCCCATACACATGTACATACACACGTCCACACACGCAAATATACATACCTACACAGCTTTCCATGGTTTACCCCAGACGCTTCACATGCCTTGCTTCAATCCACTGACAGCACGTCAAC
Organism: Panulirus ornatus; assembly: GCF_036320965.1. Taxonomy (NCBI): domain Eukaryota; kingdom Metazoa; phylum Arthropoda; class Malacostraca; order Decapoda; family Palinuridae; genus Panulirus; species Panulirus ornatus. Next base: position 43,972,706 of record NC_092243.1, on the reverse strand, counting down.
CCCTGTATACCACATGACTCCAATTCACTCTATTTCTTGCCCTCCTTTCACCCTCCTGCATGTTCAGGCCCCGATCACACAAAATCTTTTTCACTCCATCTTTCCACCTCCAATTTGGTCTCCCTCTTCTCCTCGTTCCCTCCACCTCCGACACATATATCCTCTTGGTCAATCTCTCCTCACTCATTCTCTCCATGTGCCCAAACCATTTCAAAACACCCTCTTCTGCTCTCTCAACCACGCTCTTTTTATTTCCACACATCTCTCTTACTCTTACGTTACTTACTCGATCAAACCACCTCACACCACACATTGTCCTCAAACATCTCATTTCCAGCACATCCATCCTCCTGCGCACATCTCTATCCATAGCCCACGCCTCGCAACCATACAACATTGTTGGAACCACTATTCCCTCAAACATACCCATTTTTGCTTTCCGAGATAATGTTCTCGACTTCCACACATTTTTCAAGGCTCCCAAAATTTTCGCCCCCTCCCCCACCCTATGATCCACTTCCGCTTCCATGGTTCCATCCGCTGACAGATCCACTCCCAGATATCTAAAACACTTCACTTCCTCCAGTTTTTCTCCATTCAAACTCACCTCCCAATTGACTTGACCCTCACCCCTACTGTACCTAATAACCTTGCTCTTATTCACATTTACTCTCAACTTTCTTCTTCCACACACTTTACCAAACTCAGTCACCAGCTTCTGCAGTTTCTCACATGAATCAGCCACCAGCGCTGTATCATCAGCGAACAACAACTGACTCACTTCCCAAGCTCTCTCATCCCCAACAGACTTCATACTTGCCCCTCTTTCCAAAACTCTTGCATTTACCTCCCTTACAACCCCATCCATAAACAAATTAAACAACCATGGAGACATCACACACCCCTGGCGCAAACCTACATTCACTGAGAACCAATCACTTTCCTCTCTTCCTACACGTACACATGCCTTACATCCTCGATAAAAACTTTTCACTGCTTCTAACAACTTGCCTCCCACACCATATATATATATATATATATATGACAGAGTGATAACAACCGGCACATTTAGATATAAGCTGGTCGTGGATGCTGGAATCAGGTTCATATAGTGAGGTGAAGCTGTGATATCTTTGTGAGGGAGTAGAGGGAACATGATCAGTGTCGCACTTCTGGAGAACTTTGATTTGGTATCTTGGTGAAGGTTTCTGAGCTGAGCTGGGAGGTTAGGTGCGTGTTGAAGACTCATACTTTTTGGTATAAGATTTTTAGGTTTGATTTTTGCCTTGCGTCTTCACAGTGTTTTGACATTTCATATATATATATATATATATATATATATATATATATATATATATATATATATATATATATATATATATATATATATATAAATAGATTGTTATTTATTTTATTATACTTTGTCGCTGTCTCCCGCGTTAGCGAGGTAGCGCAAGGAAACAGACGAAAGAATGGCCCAACCCACCCACATACACATGTATATACATCCACGTCCACACACGCACATATACATACCTATACATTTCAGCGTATATATATATATATATATATATATATATATATATATATATATATATATATATATATATATATATATATATTTTTTTTTTTTTTTTTTTTGCTTTGTCGCTGTCTCCCGCGTTTGCGAGGTAGCGCAAGGAAACAGACGAAAGAAATGGCCCAACCCACCCCCATACACATGTATATACATACGTCCACACACGCAAATATACATACCTACACAGCTTTCCATGGTTTACCCCCGACGCTTCACATGCCCTGATTTAATCCACTAACAGCACGTCAACCCCGGTATACCACATCGATCCAATTCACTCTATTCCTTGCCCTCCTTTCACCCTCCTGCATGTTCAGGCCCCGATCACACAAAATCTTTTTCACTCCATCTTTCCACCTCCAATTTGGTCTCCCACTTCTCCTCGTTCCCTCCACCTCCGACACATATATCCTCTTGGTCAATCTTTCCTCACTCATTCTCTCCATGTGCCCAAACCATTTCAAAACACTCTCTTCTGCTCTCTCAACCACGCTCTTTTTATTTCCACACATCTCTCTTACCCTTACGTTACTTACTCGATCAAACCACCTCACATCACACATTGCCCTCAGACATCTCATTTCCAGCACATCCATCCTCCTGCGCACAACTCTATCCATAGCCCACGCCTCGCAACCATACAACATTGTTGGAACCACTATTCCTTCAAACATACCCATTTTTGCTTTCCGAGATAATGTTCTCGACTTCCACACATTCTTCAAGGCTCCCAGGATTTTCGCCTCCTCCCCCACCCTATGATCCACTTCCGCTTCCATGGTTCCATCCGCTGCCAGATCCACTCCCAGATATCTAAAACACTTTACTTCCTCCAGTTTTTCTCCATTCAAACTTACCTCCCAATTGACTTGACCCTCAACCCTACTGTACCTAATTACCTTGCTCTTATTCACATTTACTCATAACTTTCTTCTTTCACACACTTTACCAAACTCAGTCACCAGCTTCTGCAGTTTCTCACATGAATCAGCCACCAGCGCTGTATCATCAGCGAACAACAACTGACTCACTTCCCAAGCTCTCTCATCCCCAACAGACTTCATAGTTGCCCCTCTTTCCAAAACTCTTGCATTCACCTCCCTAACAACCCCATCCATAAACAAATTAAACAACCATGGAGACATCACACACCCCTGCCGCAAACTTACATTCACAGAGAACCAATCACTTTCCTCTCTTCCTACACGTACACATGCCTTACATCCTCGATAAAAACTTTTCACTGCTTCTAACAACTTGCCTCCCACACCATATATTCTTAATACCTTCCACAGAGCATCTCTATCAACTCTATCATATGCCTTCTCCAGATCCATAAATGCTACATACAAATCCATTTGCTTTTCTAAGTATTTCTCACATACATTCTTCAAAGCAAACACCTGATCCACACATCCTCTACCACTTCTGAAACCACACTGCTCTTCCCCAATCTGATGCTCTGTACATGCCTTCACCCTCTCAATCAATACCCTCCCATATATATATATATATATATATATATATATATATATATATATATATATATATATATATATATATATATATATACACATGTACATAATTCATACTTGCTGCCTTTATTCACTCCCATCGCCACCCCGCCGTACATGAAGTGACACCCCGCTCCCCCCCACACGCGCGCGAGGTAGCGCTAGGAATAGACAACAAAGGCCACATTCGTTCACACTCGGTCTCCAGCTGTTATGTATTATGCACCGAAACCACAGCTCCCTTTGCACATCCAGGCCCCACAAAAGTTTTCATGGTTTACCTCAGACGCTTCACATGCCCTGGTTCAATCCATTGACAACACGTCGACCCCAGTATACCAAAACGTTCCAATTCACTCTATTCCTTGCACGCCTTTCACCCTCTTGTATGTTCAGGCCATGATCGCTCAGAATCTTTTTCACTCCATCCTTCCACCTCCAATTTGGTCTCCCACTTCTCCTCGTTCCCTCCACCTCTGACACATATATCCTCTTGGTCAATCTTTCCTCACTCATTCTCTCCATTTGACCAAACCATTTCAACACCCTCTTCTGCTCTCTCAACCACTCTTTTTATTTCCACACATCTCTCTTACCCTTTCATTACCTACTCGATCAAACCACCTCACACCACATATTGTGCTCAAACATTTCATTTCCAACACATCCTCCCTCCTCCGAACAACCATATCTATAGCCCACGTCTCGCAACCATATAACATTGTTGGAACCACTATTCCTTCAAACATACACATTTTTGCTTTCCGAGATAATGTACTCGCCTTCCACACATTCTTCAACGCTCCCAGAACCTTCGCCTTCTCCCCCACTCTGTGACTCATTTCCGCTTTCATGGTTCCATCTGCTGCCAAATCCACTCTCAGATGTCTAAAACACTTCACTTCCTCCAGTTTTTCTCCATTGAAACTTACCTCCCAGTTCACTTGTCCCTCAACCCTACTGTACCTAATAACCTTGCTCTTATTCACATTTACTCTCAGCTTTCTTCTTTCACACACTTTCCAAACTCAGTCACCGGCTTCAGCAGTTCCTCACCCGAATCAGCCACCAGCGCTGTATCATCAGCGAACAACAACTGACTCGCTTCTCAAGCCCTCTCATCCCACAACAGACTGCCTACTTAGACTTGATAAACCGTATGTATACTCGTATATACGATATATATATATATATATATATATATATATATATATATATATATATATATATATATATATATATATATATATATATATATATTGTCCCTGGGGATAGGGGAGAAAGAATACTTCACAAGTATTCCCTGCGTGTCGTAGAAGGCAACTAAAAGGGGAGGGAGCGGATGGCTGGAAATCCTCCCCTCTCATTTTTTGAATTTGCAAAAGAAGGAACAGAGAAGGGGGCCAGTTGAGGATATTGTCTCAAAGGCTCAGTCCTCTTTTCTTAATGCTACTTCGCTAACGCGGGAAATGGCGAATTGTATGGGGGAAAAATATATATATATATATATATATATATATATATATATATATATATATATATATATATATATATATATATATATATATATATCCCTGGGGATAGGGGATTAAGAATACTTCCCACGTATTCCCTGCTTGGCGTAGAAGGCGACTAAAGGGGGAGGGAGCGGGGGGCTGGAAATCCTCCCCTCTCTTTTTTTTTTTTTTTTAATTTTCCAAAAGAAGGAACAGAGGGGGCCAGGTGAGGATATTCCAAAAAAGGCCCAGTCTTCTGTTCTTAACGCTACCTCGCTAACGCGGGAAATGGCGAATAGTTTGAAATATATATATATATATATATATATATATATATATATATATATATATATATATATATATATATATATATATATATGTTTGGACAATCACATGTTTACCAAATGGCGTCCTAGCTTCGTCTCTTCGTTGTGTATCAACTGACTGCTATATTTCTCTCCTGTGTCTCCCCTGATAATGTGATTATTACACGAAAGTTCACTTGGGAACTTATCGTGTTTCATTTTCCCCGTGGACTCATAGGAATATATATATATATATATATATATATATATATATATATATATATATAGTGGTTCCAACAATGTTGTATGGTTGCGAGGCGTGGGCTATGGATAGAGATGTGCGCAGGAGGATGGATGTGCTGGAAATGAGATGTTTGAGGACAATGTGTGGTGTGAGGTGGTTTGATCGAGTAAGTAACGTAAGGGTAAGAGAGATGAGTGGAAATAAAAAGAGCGTGGTTGAGAGAGCAGAAGAGGGTGTTTTGAAATGGTTTGGGCACATGGAGAGAATGAGTGAGGAAAAATTGACCAAGAGGATATATGTGTCGGAGGTGGAGGGAACGAGGAGAAGAGGGAGACCAAATTGGAGGTGGAAAGATGGAGTGAAAAAGATTTTGTGTGATCGGGGCCTGAACATGCAGGAGGGTGAAAGGAGGGCAAGGAATAGAGTGAATTGGAGCCATGTGGTATACAGGGGTTGACGTGCTGTCAGTGGATTGAATCAAGGCATGTGAAGCGTCTGGGGTAAACCATGGAAAGCTGTGTAGGTATGTATATTTGCGTGTGTGGACGTGTGTATGTACATGTGTATGGGGGGGGGGTTGGGCCATTTCTTTCGTCTGTTTCCTTGCGCTACCTCGCAAACGCGGGAGACAGCGACAAAGTATAAAAAAAAAAAAAAAAAAAAAAAAAAATATATATATATATATTACATATACACACATACAGTTTACCGAGTCTTAAGATATCCCAAGCATTGTTCCTTCAAGACACATTTTGTCATATTTCATCGTCGGGTTTTGACAGTTGTGTTCACGAGGAAGTGGACACCTCGTGTACATACTACGTCAGGTGTTGAGTGCGTCAGGAAGTAGACAGTTGGAGCACTGGAGTAGCTCCCGTGTGAGGGCCAGTGGTGAAGGTGATGATTGCCAGGTTGGCGGGTAGTGTGTTGTGGGTGTGTGAGGGGTGACTGAGTGGTGGTCTGGTTATTGTTCTCGTAACGGTGGTGGCTTTATTAATGGTAGGTAGTTGTGGTGGTGATAGGTAGGTGTAACGGTAGTGGCTGTATTGGTGGTAGGTAGTTGTGGTGGTGGTAGGTAGTCATAGCAGTGGTTGGTAGCTGTAGTAGAGCAAAGTACGTAGATGGTAGGTAGTTGCAGTTGTAGAAAGATCGTTAGTTGTGGTGGTAGTAGGTAGAATGTATTGAGAGAAGTGTTGTTATGAAGCAGCGTCACCTCTGGTGGTAGTAGGTAGGACTGTCAGGTATAGCCAGTTGTAGGTAGGAGTGTCAGTTGTAGCGGGTTGTAGGTAGAAGAATTCACGAAATAAGTGAGAAACATAGGATCATATCTTTACCTCCTCGGTGAATAGAAACATGTCTTAACCTCCTCGGAAACCTAGTACTCCATATACTCGTCTTAGGGGACCTCAGTCTACTCCACATTGAAAGGAGATGTACAGGAAACAACGTTGTAGCTGAAGCTCCCGTCACCTGGGCCACTTCGGACGAACGGCTGCAAAAAAAGAAAAGAAAAAAAGAAGAGTTACTCAGACGGTGTGACAAGTTTTCCCTCAGTCAGCAAATAACAACACTAGCCAGAGGGAACAACACTTTGGACTTAATCTTGATAGATAATGTGGCTATAACATGTGACATGATCATCCCAGACATCTTACTCTCTGACCACAACCTAATTACAGGAAGAACAAGTTTGGATGCAAAACCGCTTAGACAAAACACACTCAACCATGTACTGAGCAATTTCACTTTCTGTTGAAGATCAAGTGGGAAGATGTAATGAGTGATATGTCTACGACCCAGTGGGAAGCCCAGCTGAGGTGCAAAACACAGGAGTGTGCTAGACACCTGGGTGCTCCACACATGTAACAGACGTGTACCACAGTGTAGGAAGTACTAAAGGTCTTGCTTGGCTAGAACGAGAAGGATGAACACTACAGGAGACGAAACAAAATATCTTCAAAAAAAATGTCATTCAACCTGCAAGGGAAAGAAAAGTTGTCAGATGAACTGACTAACATAAACCATAATCTCGAAATGTCATACGAAACACAAGAAGAAGAGCAAGAAGTAAGAGATTGAGTAAGAAACCAACCACATTACTTTTCCTCGTATGTTAAACGCAAATGAAGGACCGCTCGCTAGATCACCTCCCTATAAACAGAAGGTACTTTAACAGATAACTTCCAGGACATAATCGAGATTCAGAATAGCAGTATGGATCGGTATTCAGTAAACCATAAACCACCTTAATGATTAACGATCCAGCAGACTTCTTGCTGAAGAGTAGACCTCCTTTATTACACATAGTAGACGTCATTACGTCAACATGGGATTTGGAGAGAAGTATTGAGAAGCTTGTCCATATGCTCAGACCCAGGTCCGGACTCATGAAACTGTCTCCATAAGGAAAAGTTAAACACCTCTCGCACGAACACTAGATATCCTTTGGGGAAAAAGGAGTCTATGTTACAGTATCATCCCTAGTGTTTCAAACTGACTTGCATCGCCCTACTCCACGGAATTAAAATTATCCGCAAAACCTATTGACCAATAATACTAACATCGCACATTAATGAGATTTACGGTGGAATCCTAAGAGGCAAACTGACCGAATTTATGGAAGTGAACAATGCACATAACCCAGGACAGCATGGTTTCAGGGCGCGAGGATCTTGCCTCTCACCTGCTTGACCTCAATGATGGGATTATTGTTGCTCTGGAAAACAAACGAAATGCTTCTGTGATTTACGCGGACTTTGCAAAAGATTTTGATAAATGTGACCATGTTGTTATATTACTTAAGATGAGTTTAGATGAAACTAACAGAAAAATTTAGATGGGTACATAACTTTTTAACTAACAGATCACAGTACAGCACATTGCCTCCACGGTAAAATGCTCAGTCTCCCCAAGGAACTGTACTTGCACCCCGCCTGTTTCTCATTATTATATCTGACATTAATATGTGTGCAAGTCACGTTTTGCTGATGTTACTAAGATAACTAGGAAAATCACGTCACAAGAGGACACTGAGGGGTTACAAAGTGGCATAAACGAAATCTTACACTTGGCCACCGAGAACAACATGCTTTTCAGTGAGGATAAGTTTAAACTCCTCCAGTTTGGGGAAATTGAAGAAATATAAAAAAGGACAGAATACTGAAGTGACACAGACGCTGTCTTAAGCTGGTTGAATATTGTGAAAGGCTTTGTAGATAATGTCTGACGACCTAACCTTGAACGACCAAAACAAAACAACAGCTGTCTCCTTCAGAGGGATGGTGGGATGGATCCTGCGGACTTTAAACACAAGGGAACAAACACCAATGATGACATTTTCATCTTGCTAATTCTTCATTGAATAGAATATTGCTGTGTTCTAACATCACCCTACAAGGTATTTGAAAGGTTTGAAAAAGTTATCAATATTGATGTGGTAAAAGAACGAAATTACTGGAGCGTAGACGGGAGACGTGTATCATTTATACCTGCAAAATCCTAGAGGGTATGGTTCCCATCTTACACTGGGAAGTAACATCCTACTGGCACGACAGGCGTGGAAGACTGTTAAATACTACCTCTGAAATTCCAAGGTGCAATATGCACAAAAAGAGAAAACACCTCAAACATCTGGGGTCTGAGCCTCTTCAACACCTTGATTGCAATCACGAGGAACACTATGGGATGCACAGTGGAGAAGTTGAGAGTTCACTGGACAAGTGTTTACAAAGTTTACCAGACCAGCCAGGCTGTGGAGGCTGCGTCGTACCCCCACAGGCTGCGGTTTCCAGTAGCTCAGTCGACCAGCAATCAAGCCTGGACCCAGCGTGAGCTCTGGTGGTAGAAGGCCCCTCATGACTTCACCAGAGGATAAATGGCCTATAATCTTTAGTAGTAGGTAGACGTTATGTTATTGCTATATTATAGTAATACACTATAAAAGTGAAGGTTTAGTATAGTGGTATTATATTATGCTAATATCCCATTGAAGTGGAATTTTCATATCCTGTACTATCAAAGTAATTATATAGTATACATCTTTTTCGGCAAGTTTCTAGTTTAATTTCATGTTATGTTCTCTGGTTCTCCTATGCCTACATCTCTCCAAGGACTCTTCATCGTATACATACATTATCGATCTAATTTAAAATCTTTAAAGGTAGTGATCAGGTCACCCCTCTTTCTTCTCTCTTCCAATGGGACAAATTTAAGGCCTGTAGCGTTTCCTTGTAGCTGAGCTCTTTAAGCCTGCAGCATCAGTTTTGCTCTCCTGTAGACCTTCTTGATTAGTTCTTTTTGTTTCTTTAGATGCAGTGACCAGACTTAAGAAGGATATTCTAGTTTTAGCCCCCTATATGATGTGAACAGCTTTGTATTTCCGTATCTATGTATTTGTAACTATTCTCATGTTTGCTAGCAGACATTTGGCTGTGTGTGTGTGTGTGTGTGTGTGTGTGTGTGTGTGTGTGTGTGTGTGTGTGTGTGTGTGTGTTTGTATCAGGCTGGAGGTGTAAAGTCTGTGTGTATCTGTGGTAGGTGTGGGCGCTGGCTGGTGTGGGTTGACTGTGTGGGCGTGTGAGTCATGGTGGCCTGTGTTGACGGGGCAGATATAGGGTTTGGTTAGTGTGTTGATCTTGGTGGCATTTGTGAAGTAGGTGTATGTTGGCAGTGGTGGCACTTGCCGGCGGTGGCGGAGATGGAGTAAAGGAGTAAGTGAGCAGGGGTGGCAGGTGTGGGAAGGTGTTGCCAGTGGTGTCTCTGTTCCTCCAGTACCCTCACCCTTATCACACCTCCGCCAGGGCCGACCTGCACGCCCAATGGAGCTCGTAGTCAGGAGGGAGAGAATGATCTCCTTGTTTATTGGTACTGCCTTGTGTGTGTGTGTGTGTGTGTGTGTGTGTGTGTGTGTGTGTGTGCAGAGAAGAGGGACATAAGAGGCATTAAAGGTGAGGCATGTTGTGTAAGTATTCCGCAAGTATCTGAAGAGAGCCATAGAGGACAGTTTACTGTATATGTGCTGCAGACGTGTGGTGTCCCACTGCCTCTGTTCCCCGTAATTACAGATCAGTAGCGTAACTTAGAAAAATTTTCTTATACAGTCTGAGGAATAAAGTACTTCAGTGTGTAACGAATGGGTGAAGTAGAGCGGAAGGTTGGGGATGTAGGCTACAGCCAGGCAGGTAGGTCTAACGGCAGGCTGGAGAAATGGGACAAGAGCTTGAGGGTGTGGACCGAGGAAGTGGGACGGTATGCTGGAGGGAGGGAGGGAGGGAGGAGGTCTGTGCTGCGGAAGTGCTGGTGTGTAGGTGTGACCCAGAGTGGTGTGTCGGCGACTGCGGCGGCGGAGGGACGCAGGCGTTACCACAGGTACTCACTCACCTGTAACGGCAACTTTACATGACCCAAACTCCATCTACCCTTCACCTGGTCAGGCTAGTCTTACTTACGGCTCATGAAGAGTGTATGTTATTGCATTTTGTTTTTATCTGCTTGCTTGCCTTCGTGTATATCTTCATGGGCGTGGCACAAGATGGAGACGAAGCTCTTACGTCAAGTGACCCCACCCCTGAGTATGAAGGATATTGGTGTTGTATCGCTGTGGAGAACGTAATGATATTCCTCATAATGTTCTCATCGTAAATGATCTCTCTTCACTTCCAGCCCTACCCATTCTTACGCTGATGATTCCACACTACTGACTTATTACCTCACTTCTCTCCCCTCCTGCTCTAATACTCCGTCTCTTTCTCGCACTGAACATATCTGCTCTCTCAGTTCGGACCTGCGGGGCATCTGGGAATGGTGAAGCAGTAATCTACAGAGATACAGATGAGCTAGAAGGCAATTTCTACCTATATCTCCTACATGTCATAACATAAACATATAGGGTATGACCATATCTGTCCTGGGAACCACACTTACTAAACATCACAAAATTTATTGTCAGCGGCTGTTTCACACACACACGCACACGCACGCACACACACACACACACACACACACACACACACACACACACACACACACACACACACACACACACACACAGAGGTTTTCTTCGCTCATTAATCCTCCTGGCATCACCTCTCTCTAACCATGCGTTCCTGTACGCCCTTATGTTGCTTCATTCCTCCTGCTTTACAGGTGTTATTTCTGCCAGTGTTCTCGTGAGGTGTCTGCACGTGTCCCTGCCCTCGGGGCTTGGAGCCACTGTACAGGTCTTTCCTGCAGCAGGAAGTGGAATGCTCTTCCATCATTTGTCTTCTCCTCTTCCCATAACCCCTCTGCGTCTAAGAGGCGGACACACGAACACGTAAAGAAGCCCTGATGGTTATTTTCATTCCGTTCCTCACATTATATTATCTTTTCGCCTGATATGGCCATAAGAAGAAGGGGGGGGGGTAATGTTTTGCCAGTACCTCTTCGATCCGTATTTACAACAAGATAATGACACCAACGTCGACTTCATGACACTAAATGAATATCGTGGAGTGGGTGTCCTGGTGGTGTGGGTGTCCTGGTGGAGTGGGTGTCCTGGTAGTGTGGGTGTCCTGGTGGAGTGGGTGTCCTGGTGGAGTGGGTGTCCTGGTGGAGTGGGTGTCCTGGTAGTGTGGGTGTCCTGGTGGTGTGGCAGTAGAGGGCCATGTGAGCCTCCGGCTGGCACAGTACATAATATTGGTTCAGACCTACCCTGCCGCTCAACACCGGCCGCTAATTAGCGCCTACGTGTGTGTTCCCCGCTCGCTGGCCATGGGGTATGGTGAGGACTGTTCTCAAGATGTGAGAACTGAGAGTAGAGATGTATTTCGTCTCAAGTGATAAGTATCTTTTTCCTTACCCATTTACATGTAAATCACTGCCTCAGTGTAGCATTAGCCAGCGTCACCCGAATCTCGGCAGCAGATTATCTGGGTAAGTGGCCATGATCAGCGCGGTCGGTGCACCATAAGCTGTTAACTCCGTCACAGTAGCTGTTACGTTGAAGCTGTCATGTCCGTTATGTGACCCCCGGGTGTAACGCTAGCTGAGGTGGTCGCCAGGTGATCGCTCGGCCGCACCAGCTGCTCCTCACACCTCACTCATGAATCTCTGCCGCCTCATCCACCGGCCACCAGTGTTTTCACCGCCATTAACTGTACGGAAACTGCTGAGTTCAGTTGCAGCAGTGGTCGTGTTGCGTACAGCGACTGCTAGTGTACCAGCCATAGACAAACCCAAGTGTCATCAACACGGCACAAGAGGGCGACGCTCCCGTGCATGATGTAGTGTTGTGGCGGGAAACACTGAACAGTACTTATAACGGCTACTGTTATGTACCACAGACGGGGTGACTGGCTCACAGTGGGCGAGCCTCGCTTGCCATCCATCATCCAGCTCAGAACATTGGTTCTGGTCGTCTCAACACAGAGTCATGCCTGGGGTACAGTGGTCCTCCTCATCATTCATATAGATGGTGGTGACACTCGCTGCCCCTTGTGGATACGCGGATGCTCTCCTCATGACACGGTAGATACCATCTTAGCCTTGTTATTATCACTGCCACCGTACCTGTACATAAGTACCTGGTTTGTGGTGAAGCATATTTAGGTTACTGGACTGAACGTGTCAGGTCGAGTTAGAGTGTGAGGTGCAGGATGGGCACAGTACCTGTCATATTGAGCTGCGTGCGTCATGGTGGCGAGAAATGATATTGTTGATCAAGCAAGACGTGTTGTCACCGCTGCTGGTGCCTCCCTCACCGTGGCGTGGCCAGGTCGACATTAAAGACGAGATAACTGAGTTCTTAGTGTTATTAACCTCACCATGTAGGCCATAACTCGCCATGTCTTCGTGCATATATACTTGTGTGTAAGACGAAGAAAATGAGAGACGAGAAAAGAGTAGGATATATATATATATATATATATATATATATATATATATATATATATATATATATATATATATATATATATTATATTATATTATATTTATATGTGTACATTATAACGAATAGTAAAGTTCATAGGTTATTAGACAGACAGATAGACAGGTGACGCAAACATAGCGATAGATGTATACACAGTGCGAGAATGAGAAGGAGGTCGTATTTATTGGTGGGTGGTGCAGGGAGTCACCAGCATGGCTGTGGAAGGGTATATGACCAAGGCCACAGTGAACAACTCAAACATCACGCCGGTGATCATTCTTACATAATGGCCCCTGACGGCTGATTGTGAAGTGGAGATGTGTCAGAAAACTTGGTTCTTGTATGGTAACATAGTGAGGCCTGCGTAATGTGGGTCATTAAATCTGACCTTAAGGTACAGTAAGTCAGGTTGACCATTAACTATGGGAGGAAGGAGGGGGAGAGGGTTGGTAATTAGCGTGGGACGCGTCCCATGGCCGTCCACGGCACAACAAAGGCCCGTGTGTGTGTATGTAGTGCAGCGTCTCACCTGTACGTAGCCTGGCCAGGAGCCGGGCTGGGGGTGCTTGCTGGCTGGCTTCTCGCTTCCTTCATAATTCATGAGTTGACTCATTAGGTGTTGGAGGGTGGTAACTCCTGTCCATTTTTGTATTTCTTTGTTTGTCTTGTTGAGCGGTAACTCAAGAACAAGTAAATTTAGGAAGAACAAACCTGGTAGGTTGAGCCATTTTAACATCTTTGTGAAGAAATGTTTCCTTTGTAAAAATGACCAACAAGTTCTTGCCACATGCTGCTAGCTAAGGTTGTACTCACTGTAGACATCCACGCTCTGTTTTACTACCAAAGAAAATTATTGGATGAATAACTAAAGCACAGTTACCTGAGTCAGAGAACATGTCTCTGTTCCTGAGACACACACAACACCACCGTCTGTGAGCAGCTTGGTGGAGTGAATTTCATTTTCTTTGTGTATATATTCATGAGGATATGGTGCTCCAGGGGTAAGGTGATTGATGACAAGGAATAAGACGTTCTTTGTTTCACGGTAACTTAAGTTATGTGTATTAGTTATAACCAGTTTTTCATTCCACTTAAGATGAAATCTTGCATTTGAAATCCTTCCCCCATAGGAGAGTGTGCACCCGTATGTACGTGTAGCATATGATTATTCCCCTTGATGGTGAAGCTGTGGTAAAGCCGACAGGTGATGCAGGAGGTGTGGGTGTGTGGGGGCGGCCGGCCGCCGTCTGTAGCAGAGTCATCACGACTTGCACACCGCGAGGTGGCCGCCCACTTCCGTCGCCCACGTATCTCACCTTTCCTTGCCTTGTGGTCCTCGTTCCGCTGGCTCTTTGTGGAGGAGGTCGTGTCTTGGCCGAGCTGACACTGATCACTCACCTATGTACACAACATTACTTGCCCACCTTACACACGGCGCTGGTCTCCTCCTGCTGGCGTGACTCACAACACAGATCCCATCGTGACAGCCGAGGTTGCCTCCCTCCTCCCCACCGTCAGCTGCTGAACACGACGGTATGGCTTTGGCTCTTGAACATAAATGTACGACCTTTGAACCTTGGCCACGACGGAGCAAGCCTCGAGTATGATAACTTGGTCTTTGTCTTGAAGCTTACTAGTTTGGTCACCCGAAGATCATATCGTGGGACGCACGGGCTGAGGTAGACTTTCCACGTGGGCGATCAGACAGACGGGTGGCCGTGTCTGTTGTACCAGGTCACAACACCTGAATGCCAGACAAACATTACATCTGTGAGTAACAGACCAGCGAGCAGGATAGATTTAGCAAGTGAAGACTGCAGTATTTGATGTGTTCTGTGGTCTCATACAAGTACATCAATCCGCACCACTAGGGTAGAACCTGCCCTTATGGTCCTGACCTCTCTCTCTCTCTCTCTCTCTCTCTCTCTCTCTCTCTCTCTCTCTCTCTCTCTCTCTCTCTCTCTCTCTCTCTCTCTCTCCCAAAGGATGAACATGATCAGCAATCGTGTGTCTGCGGCGTCTCTGAAAGATGATGATTTACGATGAAGTTTTGTTTTTACAACTTTTTTGCGCGAGGCAAGACGACGCGGTGTTGTTAAATGTTTTTCCCTGTTATCATTTATGTTGTTACTGGGGGGGTTAGGGGGGGGGACTCCGCTGTGTACATCGGTCAGTTCAGTTCCCAGTTACTTGTTGTGGGATATTATGACTGTACTCGGTGAGGGAGGTTGGTGTGGTGCTGTAGGCCAGGTGTTACAAGTTCTCAGGGTTGTGGGTGGGGTGTGGTGGTACTCCTGGAAGCAGGTGTGTAGGTGGAGGGACTTGAGATGGCAGGTGGGGAGGGAGGACTGAGAGCTCTAGTGTCGTTCTTATCATTTTGGAGGAAGGTTCCTACGACCTTCGTTGGAGGCTCCTTTGGGAGGAGCTGGAGTCTGGCCAGGAGGTAAGGATAGGCTTATTAGGAAAGTGGTGGACGTCTCTAAGTGGAGGTAACTGATGACGTAAGTGGAGGTCTCTGATGACGTAAGTGGAGGTCTCTGATGACGTAAGTGGAGGTATCTGATGACGTAAGTGGAGGTCTCTGATGACGTAAATGGAGGTCTCAGATGACGTAAGTCGAGGTCTCTGATGACGTAAGTGGAGGTCTCTAATGATGTAAGTGGAGGTCTCTGATGATGTAAGTGGTGGTGGTTTCTGGATGTGTGGATGGAACGTATTAGTGGAGTTGGTGGAAGATGGTGGTGTACGGAGGACGGCCGGAGGTGGAATGATGACGTCATGACCATTAGGAAGGTAATTGGACGTGGGTCTTTGAACCGTTGCCGCCAGACGCCGCCACGTTCGCGTGCAGGCAAGCACGCACTGTATAACCTGCCGTAAGGGCAGAAGTCGTACCTGGACATTGTCTGAGGACGATCATGAGGGACTGCATGATAGTACACAGTGGACGTAAACAAACACCAGAGTTGGTGTGATACCTGGTGCTCGCCCTGCGACCCGAGTAATGGAGAATGATGATCGTGGGACAGTGGGAAATGGACAGATCTTGATATGAATGTAATCCACCAGGAAATAAGCTTAGGTAGGTTAGGTACATTGCCGGCTCCAAAACCCCTCACACACACACACACACACACACACACACACACACACACACACACACACACACACACACACATATAGGAACCTGTGTCACAGGGACATATAAATCGAAATTGCACCTAACCCTTGTTAGGACATGACGTCAAGAGAAATGCAGACGAAGTGTCTGTCTGTGGGCGAATCACGAAGTTTATTTTAAGTACAGGGATCAGGGAATGCTCGGGAGTCTGTTAGCAATATGATAACTCAACATCATATATGTCTCGTAAGTTTGGTTACGTCACTGAATAAATCGTAAAAACAGAAAACAGTGATAGGGAAGATTCAGAGGATGGCAGCAAAGTTGGTGCCTGAACTGGGTAAGGAGCAAAAGATTTGCCCACCACGGAAGAGAGAAAAGTAAGAGGTAGCTTCATGACCATCTTGATTCTGAACCCATGGGATGATGTCGACTGTGAACAGTTCTTCTAAAGAAGCAAAGATGAATTAACCATAACGAGAAGTTCAGCAAGAAACATGATAGAAGAGATGTAAAGCGACACTTTCATAGTATTAGTGTGGTGGAGGGAAGGGATCTTGAGCAATGAATGTCTTAAACATACACAAGTTTAAGATGTACAAGAGATTGTGTCCCACGGGTATAAATTTCCTTCCTCATACAGTATGAATAGGTAATCTCTCTCTCTCTCTCTCTCTCTCTCTCTCTCTCTCTCTCTCTCTCTCTCTCTCTCTCTCTCTCTCTCTCTCTCTCTCTCTCTCGGCGCAGCCTTGGGACCAGATGTTGCGCCCTTTCTCTCTCTCTCTCTCTCTCCACTGTGTTGTAGCTCAAATATTCTCTGACTGCGAGGAGGTTTGACAGACGCAGTAAGAAGAAAATATTTCAGGTTGTATACACGATAAATGTGTGTGTGTGTGTGTGTGTGTGTGTGTGTGTGTGTGTGTGTGTGTGTGTGTGTGTGTGTGAGGCATGGGAGATACAGATCGGGTCAGTGGTGGCAGGAGTAGTACGAGACTTGGGTACCTCACTACACCACCAGCTGTTACTGGTGGACTTGCTTTCACTGGCCCATGGTGTGTCATGAGGTGGTAATGGTCACCTACTACCTCTTGGTATATCGTTAACTACGAGTGGTTCCTGCTCAGGACCCCACCCTCGATGCGTGAAGTGGACCTCCTCACCCTTGATCCAAGGTTGACCTTCTAGGCCCCCCACTCATGGCCCTAGTTCCATAAGGGGGTCTTATCATGCCTTGGCGCAAGGAGGACCTTCCAGGCCCTCAGCCATGGCCCTGGGTGCATGAAGAAGGTCTCTTTACCCCTTGATCCAAGGAGGACCTTCCAGGCCCCCAGCCATGGCCCTGGGTGCATGAAGGAGGCCTCTTTCCCCCTTGATCCAAGGAGGACCTTCCGGGCCCCGAGCCATGGTCCTGGGTGTATGAGGGAGACAGACCCCTCCTCCGCCGGTTGCACCAGTCATCCCCGCTACAAGCACCGTCTGCTTCCCCCAGCAGTAGTGTGGGCCCCGGTCACTGTACCTGTTGGACCTACTTGGTGCGCTACCGTCCGGGCCGCCGTGCTACCTGGCTCCCTCTCCTCTCCCCAGTGTACCGCACTGTGCACCGTCTGTACCGTCCTTACTGTTGCCTGACACACATGTCCGGAGTAGCCTCGCTCACACAGCTGTTTTGTTTAAGAGGGCTGGTGCAAGTACCGTTGTGAGAATAGTGACGTGCATCGTACCGTACTGTGTAGCGTAGGACGTGCTGCACTCGGTATTTTATGGTGCGATTCGTACCTTACTGTGTACCATGTGATGTGCTGCGTACCTTACTTTGTACCGTGTGTTATCCTACACACCTTACTGTGTACTGTGTGATGTGCCACTTACCTGACTACCGTGTGTTGACCTACATACCTTACTGTGTACCATGTGATGTGCTACTTACTCTTCTGTGTACCATGCGACGTGCCATGAACCTTGTTGTGTACCATGTGATGTGCCACGTACCGTACCGTGTACCATGTGTTGTGTCACTCTCCTTGCTTTATATTAAGCGATATGCCCCGTGCCTTCCTGTGTACCGTATCATGTGCCACGTAAGTTGCTCTGTACCGTGTGATGTGCCACCTACCTTACTGTGTATCATGTGATGTGCCGCGTAACTTCTATGTACCGTGTGATGTGCCACGTAACTTGTTTTGTACCGTGTGATGTGCCTCGTAATTTGCTCTGTACCGTGTGATGTGCCACCTACCTTACTGTGTATGGTGTGATGTGCCGCGTAACTTGCTGTGTACCGTGTGGTGTGCCACGTAACTTGCTGTGTACCGTGTGATGTGCCACGTAACTTGCTGTGTACCGTGTGAAGTGCTGTGTAACTTGCTCTGTACCGTGTTTGATGTCCCACGTACCTCACTGTGTGCCACTTGCAGGACTGTGTACCGTGTGATATACCACTTACTGTGACCCATTTGGTGCCACGTACCTGTTTCCCGTTTGCCTTAATCTGTGCCGTATGACTTTGCACGTACTCTACTATGCACCGTGTGATGTACCTTGATATAGACCACGCACCGTACCGTGTACCGTGTGGTGTACCGTATCCTGTGTACCATGACAGACCACGCACCGTACCGTGTACCGTGTGATGTTGTGTGCTTTGTTATGGATCAAGCATCTAACTTTATACCCTATGATGTGCTACGTATCCCGGGTACCATATGATGTGATGCGTACCTGCGCACCATATGATGTGCTCCGTACGTGTGATATATGATGTGCTCCCTACGTGTGATATATGATGTGCTACTTACCAATGCACCATATTATGTGCTCCGTATGTGTACCATATGGGTGCTTCATACCAGTGTACCATATGATGTGCTGCGTAACAATGTATCATATGATGTGCTTCATACCAATGTGCATATGATGTGCTACTTCAAGCATCTCATGTACCATATGATGTGTTACGTCTCCGTGTCCCATATGATGTGTTACGTCATTGTGTACCATATGATGTGCCACGTCTCCATGCACCATATGATGTGCTACGTCTCCATGTACCATATGATGTGTTACGTCATTGTGTACCATATGATGTGGTGCGTCTCCATGTACCATATGATGTGCCACGTCTCCATGCACCATATGATGTGCTACGTCTCCATGTACCATATGATGTGTTACGTCATTGTGTACCATATGATGTGTTACGTCTCCGTGTCCCATATGATGTGTTACGTCATTGTGTACCATATGATGTGTTACGTCTCCGTGTACCATATGATGTGTTACGTCATTGTGTACCATATGATGTGTTACGTCTCCGTGTACCATATGATGTGTTACGTCATTGTGTACCATATGATGCGCTACGTCTCCATGTACCATATGATGTGTTACGTCATTGTGTACCATATGATGTGGTGCGTCTCCGTGTACCTTATGATGTGCCACGTCTCCATGCACCATATGATGTGCTACGTCTCCATGCACCATATGATGTGCTACGTCTCCATGTACCATATGATGTGTTACGTCATTGTGTACCATATGATGTGGTGCGTCTCCATGTACCATATGATGTGCCACGTCTCCATGTACCATATGATGTGCCACGTCTCTATGTACCATATGATGTGCCACGTCTTTATGTACCATATGATGTGTTACGTCATTGTGCACCATATGATGTGCTACGTCTCCGTGTACCATATGATGTGCCACGTCTCCATGTACCATATGATGTGTTACGTCTCAATGTACCATATGATGTGCTACGTCTCCATGTACCATATGATGTGCTACGTCTCCATGTACCATATGATGTGCTACGTCTCCATGTACCATATGATGTGCTACGTCTCCATGTACCATATGATGTGCTACGTCTCCGTGTGATGTGCCTCACACTTGTGTACCGTATGATGTGCTAATACTATACTGGGAAGGATAAGATGTATCACGTACTTTCCTGTACGGTGTAAGATGTGCTGCTTAACTTTCTGTGTACCGTGTGATGTGCTGTTTACCCTCCAGTGTAATGTGTAGTTCATGTACTGTGCTTTGTACCGTACATTGTGTCATGTACCTTTTAATGTAGCTTGCGGATTATGTACCGTGCTTTGTACCGTGTGATGTGTCACGTACCCTCAAGTGCACCTGGTGAGTCGTGTACCGTACGTTGTACCGTGTGATGTGTAACGTACCCTCTTGTGTAAGAAATAATACTTATAATGACCTTTTGAAGGAAATCTAATTTTTTGAGAAAAATACCAAAAAAAAAAAAAAAAATTGTAGGTAATAAATAGTTCAGGGTATTTTTTTTCAGCTTAGAAAACGTTTTGTTTCAGAATTGAAACATAACATGTTCAAACACTTCTATACTTGAGGTAATCATGGATCATATATCATCATACTCTCAGGTACCGAGAGATACCCAGTAAACACCGTAGGCTTCACTGTCATACCTGCCAACCGTCTCACCGTGAGCGGAAAGAACTTCAATTTTCTGTGGAAACTAAGATGTTGAAGCTATCACGTGAGAGAGTATTGGACCTTACTGGTTCGTCTGTGTGTGGAAGCCTCTCTGGTATTGGACCTTACTGGTTCGTCTGTGTGTGGAAGCCTCTCTGGTATTGGACCTTACTGGTTCGTCTGTGTGTGGAAGCCTCTCTGGTATTGGACCTTACTGGTTCGTCTGTGTGTGGAAGCCTCTCTGGTATTGGACCTTACTGGTTCGTCTGTGTGTGGAAGCCTCTCTGGTATTGGACCTTACTGGTTCGTCTGTGTGTGGAAGCCTCTCTGGTATTGGACCTTACTGGTTCGTCTGTGTGTGGAAGCCTCTCTGGTATTGGACCTTACTGGTTCGTCTGTGTGTGGAAGCCTCTCTGGTATTGGACCTTACTGGTTCGTCTGTGTGTGGAAGCCTCTCTGGTATTGGACCTTACTGGTTCGTCTGTGTGTGGAAGCCTCTCTGGTATTGGACCTTACTGGTTCGTCTGTGTGTGGAAGCCTCTCTGGTATTGGACCTTACTGGTTCGTCTGTGTGTGGAAGCCTCTCTGGTATTGGACCTTACTGGTTCGTCTGTGTGTGGAAGCCTCTCTGGTATTGGACCTTACTGGTTCGTCTGTGTGTGGAAGCCTCTCTGGAACACAGGACACAGCCTCAGACTGAGTGTTGTCTTACGCTTGTGTGCGAGGTTTCACAGTGTGAGCGAGAGTGTGGGATGAGAACTCTCCCCCTGAGGGAAGCCCCCGTGGCCCCACGTGAGAGCACATCCTGCCCTGGGCTGTTCTCAGCTCACGGCCCGAGCCGGTATGTAGGCCTGTGAGGTCGTGGGGAGACCTCCAGTTTACGGTTGGCCTGCCTGCATGTGTTGAGGGGCAGGGAGGCGTGGCAGGGCACACACGGACCCCCGCCAGGAGGTGCCTCATATTATTGTGTCCGGATGTGGACTGGTGATTCCCCCCTTGTAGTAGAGGTGCTGCAGGGTGGGGCGGGGTGGACCGGAGCAAGTTGGACCGGGGTGTGGCGCACGCAGGATGCTGTAAAATCGGGAAAAAAGTCCAGGGCTGACACCTTAAAGTTTGACTCACCTTATGTATGTGTGTGTGTATGTGTGTGTGTGTGTGTGTGTGTGTGTGTGTATGTGTGTGTGTGTGTGTGTGTGTGTGTGTGTGTGTGTGTGTCTGTATGTGTGTTGGTAGCAGTCTTCTTGTAAAGATATTTTGTTAAAATGATCAGATAACTGTTTTTTTTATCAGATTCTTTTTTTGATTTTCCAAGTTTTCTAATATCTCTTTTTATGTGGGTGGTGAGGTTAACATACCTCCATATATATATATATATATATATATATATATATATATATATATATATATATATATATATATATATATATATATATATATATATATATATTTGTCTTTTGCTGTTTATGACAAGAGATGGCACTGTTGACCTGTCGAGTGGCACTGTTGACCTTTCCCCTCATGGGCCTCATGACCTGACCTTCATCATGACGGTGTGTGGCACACTCCCTGGCACAGGATGACCTGGTCTCGCGGTGACCCAGTCTCTGGTCTCCCACATGTGCCCTGTACACCTAGCATCCTGCGTTAGCTTACCTCTGTCATCCCCCTCACCTCACCACACGTCACCACACCACACGTCACCACACCACACGTCACCACACCACACGTCACCACGCCACACGTCACCACACCACACGTCACCACGCCACACGTCACCACACCACACGTCACCATGCCACCCGTCACCACACCACTCGTCACCACACCACTCGTCACCACGCCACAAGTCACCATGCCACCCATCACCGCACCACTCGTCACCACGCCACACGTCACCATGCCACACGTCACCACACCACTCGTCACCACACCACTCGTTACCACGCCACACGTCACCACGCCACAAGTCACCATGCCACCCATCACCACACCACCCGTCACCACGCCACACGTCACCATGCCACCCGTCACCACACCACTCGTCACCACATCACCCATCACCAAACTGCTGCGTGACCTCACCACTCAAACCAGAAGTGAGTGTCGCCAGGATCACCCGCACGTCACCATCATGGTCATATTTCCTGATACAATGATTTCAGTGACCCTGACGTGTTGAGGGAGGTGACGGTGACATTGTACATCAGCGACGAAGGTTCTGCCTCACGCCTGCTGGTAGCTGTACAGCGACTGTAGACCCCCAGGCGCTGTGTGACAGTGTACCACGTCATAAGCTGCCTCAGTCATGTGATGGTGTGGTGAGAGACATCTCATATCTGGCGTTAATGTACGATTATTACTGCTTAGCTCAGGGTGGTGGTAGATGGTCGCTTTGGTATAGTGTGGGAGTGAGTGATCATTACCTTGAACATGTGGTGTGACGACTTGAGTCTGTACTGGGACCCATGTTCGATGCCCAGCTGGGTCATTACCACTCCTGGATTGGGTCATCACGATGCCTGGGTGGGTCATCACGACGCTTGACCGGGTCATCATGACTCCCTGATTGGTCGTCATGATGTTCGGCCGGGTCATCACGACGCCGGGTTGGGTCATTACATCTGCCAGGTCTCCGGTGTTATACAAACGTCCCCCTCGATCAACTCATGTTCATCATGGCAGGAGGCGCTGCCCCACATAGTAACTTCATGATCCCATGGTTTCACCATCTCCTTGTTCGCACTTTCTCATGCTCTGTGCCACATTCCCGGCGCTGTGCTTTTGTCGTGGGTGCTGCTGGTGGATCACCTTCTATGTCGCACTGTCTCTTGTCTTTAGAGTAACTTCGTATCAGATCCGTCAAGGAATTTCATTTATTAACTTTAGAGAGTAGATTACAGCCGGATACATGACGCATGTATTGATACAGAAACAGCATTACTCACGCGAGGTGCACAGTGATCTGGCGTCTGTGCACCGGTGTAAGAATAACGCAGTTCCTGTTATGATAACTGGACGAAGAAAACGGGCTGCGATACGTTGGTGTTGGCATACCTCCCGTGTGGTTGGTGGCGGTGGTGAGGGGACTTCCATCTCCGAATGCATACTACACAACAAGAATTCACCAGACCAGGACAAAGATGTAGTTGTAAACTTGGGCAAGTGTTCATCCTTCATGCTCCAGTGCTAACCCATCCAGCAGGTGTTAATATGGCTCTATGAACATAAGCGGAGAATTAAAAGACGACAGTAATGCAAAATTGCTTTACCTTCTTCATCCGTGAGACAAAACAACTCAGCCTTGCAAGTTCTCTTGCCATAGTGCAAAGAGGAAAATGTTATAGCTTGACGCTGTCTCACACTGCCTCACACTTCTATACGAAATGACAATTTAATGGTCGACACACATTGTGCAACGGCACACTGAAGTGACGTGAAGGCTTTACCAACCATTACCACACGTACACCTCATTATCACACATATGTTATCTTAATGTTACCACACGTACCTCATGTTATCTTGCCATTGCTACATGTACCTCTTGTTATCTTACATGTGACTTACCCTGACAAGAAATCATATATATATATATATATATATATTTTCTTTCTTTCAAACTATTCGCCATTTCCCGCGTTAGCGAGATAGCGTCAAGAACAGAGGACTGGGCCTCTGAGGGAATATCCTCACCTGGCCCCCTTCTCTGTTCCTTATTTTGGAAAAAAAAAAAAATGATGAGAGGGGAGGATTTCCAGCCCCCCGCTCCCTCCCCTTTTAGTCGCCTTCTACGACACGCAGGGAACACGTGGGAAGTATTCTTTCTCCCCTATCCCCAGGGATATATATATATATATATATATATATATATATATATATATATATATATATATATATATATATATATATATATGCCAGGTGAGGATATTCCCTCAATGGCCCAGTCCTCTGTTCTTAACGCTACCTCGCTAACGCGGGAAATGGCGAATAGTTTGAAAAAAAAAAAAAAAATATATATATATATATATATATATATATATATATATATATATATATATATATATATATATATATACAACAATGTTGTATGGTTGCGAGGCGTGGACTATGGATAGAGTTGTGCGCAGGAGGATGGATGTGCTGGAAATGAGATGTTTGAGGACAATGTGTGGTGTGAGGTGGTTTGATCGAGTAAGTAACGTAAGGGTAAGAGAGATGTGTGGAAATAAAAAGAGCGTGGTTGAGAGAGCAGAAGAGGGTGTTTTGAAATGGTTTGGTCACATGGAGAGAATGAGTGAGGAAAGATTGACCAAGAGGATATATGTGTCGGAGGTGGAGGGAACGAGGAGAAGAGGGAGACCAGATTGGAGGTGGAAAGATGGAGTGAAAAAGATTTTGTGTGATTGGGGCCTGAACATGCAGGAGGGTGAAAGGAGGGCAAAGAATAGAGTGAATTGGAGCGATGTGGTATACCGGGGTTGACGTGCTGTCAGTGGATTGAATCAAGGCATGTGTATGGGGGTGGGTTGGGCCATTTCTTTCGTCTGTTTCCTTGCGCTACCTCGCAAACGCGGGAGACAGCGACAAAAAAAAAAAAAAAAAAAAATATATATATATATATATATATATATATATATATATATATATATATATATATATATATATATATATGGCAATACCTTGCAAACGCGGGAGACAGCGACAAAGCAAAAAAAAAAAATATATATATATATATATATATATATATATATATATATATATATATATATATATGAATGGGACGCAGTTGATGTGGAAATAGCATTACTTTCAAAGTCCAACTGTTATATGTCCATGGCAAGGGCAACCCTTCCTATTCCTAAACTTGTTTGTATTCTTTCTGGCCTTTGCATCTAGCTGAGGTTTGATACATATGTGGAGTTTGTACAGAGCATGGTGAGGTGCTTGAGGATTGGCGGAATGCATGTATTGTACCATTATATAAAGGCAAGGGGGATAAAGGTGAGTGTTCAAACTACAGAGGTATAAGTTTGTTGAGTATTCCTGGAAAATTGTATGAGAGGTTATTGATTGAGAGGGTGAGAGCATGTACAGAGCATCAAACTGGGGAGGAGCAGTGTGGTTTCAGAAGTGGTAGAGGATGTGTGGATCTGGTGTTTGCCTTAATGAATGTGTGTGAAGAATACTTGGAAGAACAGATGGACTTCTATGTAGCATTTATGGATCTGGTGAAGGGATATGATAGAATTGATACAGATGCTTTGTGGGAGGTCTACGATGTGGGAGGAAAGGTGTTAAGCTCACTGAGAACATTTTAACAAGGTCTCTGACGAGTGTACGAGTAGGAAGAGAGGAGAGTGAATGGTTCCAAGTTAAGGTCGCTCTGCTGCAGGGGTGTGTGATGTCACCATAGTTGTTCAGTTTGTTTATGGATAGGTTATTGAGAGGGGAGGGGGTTAAATGCAAGAGTCTCGGAGAGAGGGGCGAGTATGCAATCTGTTTGGGATGAGAGAGCCCGAGAAGTGAGTCAGTTGTTGTGTGCTGATGATACAGCACTGGTGGCAAATTCGAGTTTGAAGCTGCAGAAGTTGGTGACTGAGTTTGGAAGAGTGCGTGAAAGGAGGAAGTTTAGAGCAAGATTAAGTAAAAGGAAGGTTATTATGTTTAGCAGGATTGAGAGACAAGTTAGTTTGAATAGAGAAAACCTAGAGGAAGTTAAGTGTTTTACATAATGGCACCATGGAAGGGTGGGTGAGGAGACGAAGGTTCTGGGAGCGCTGAAGAATGTGTACGCGGGCGAAGATGGGTATGTTTGAAGGAATAGTAGTCCCAACAGTATCTGTGATTGCAAGGCATGGACTATAGATAAGGCCAAGCGGAGGAGGGTGGATGTGTTGGAAATGAAATGTTTGAGTGCAGTATGTGGTGTGAAGTGGTTTGATCAAGTATGTAATGACGAGGTTAGAGAGGTATGTGGATGTGATGTGAGTGGATGTCGCCTTTCTTCGTCTATTCCTAGCGCCACCTTGCTAACGCATGTAATGGCGATCACATTTGAAAAAAAAGGAAAAAAAAGCTCCATGCTCAATATCCCTGGAGAGGAGTCCCTTCTACACCTGGTTGCCTCCATGTATACCGGTGGAAGACGTTAAAGGTGTAACTGTGACCAGAGCTACTCCATAGCAACACAAGAACTGCACCTCCCATGACCTTTAGCACTCATTTATATGGACCATTTACTCTGTGTGTGTGTGTGTTGTGTGTGTGTGTGTGTGTGTGAGTTCTCGCATACGTACTGTTCTCACAGGGAAGCTGTTCTGAAGTTGATAATCAATCATGTCAAATTCATTTTCGTAGTTATTTATTTTCTTGTGAGTGACGTTCATCTTGGTGATGGAGATGATGGTGGTGGTGATGGTGGTGGAGATAGCCTCCTATGGTGAAGGGTAGAGATGGTGGTGGTGGAGACAGCCTCCCGTGGTGAAGGGTAGTGACCTTCCGTGGTGAAGGGTAGTGATGGTGGTCGTGGTGGAGACTGCCTCCTATGGTGAAGGGTAGTGATGGTGGTGGTGGTGGAGACAGCCTTCCTTGGTGAAGGGTAGTGACCTTCCGTGGTGAAGGGTAGTGATGGTGGTGGTGGTGGAGACTGCCTCCCGTGGTGAAGGGTAGTGATGGTGGTGGTGGGTGGTGGAGACTGCCTCCCGTGGTGAAGGGTAGTGATGGTGGTGGGTGGTGGAGACAGCCTCCCGTGGTGAAGGGTAGTGATGGTGGTGGTGGTGGTGGAGACAGCCTTCCTTGGTGAAGGGTAGTGATGGTGGTGGGTGGTGGAGACTGCCTCCCGTGGTGAAGGGTAGAGAAAGCATCCATTGTTAGCTCTGCTAACGCTCCACCGGCGAGGGAGACCCATCGGTGCTCAAGGAAAATGGGATGTGAGAGAGGGAGGCCAGTTGGTGCATTGTAAAGTTCAGCCGGAGGGAACGGCGGACGTGGCCCTCCCTGGGCGTGCTGCGCTCCCTCACACACACACACACACACACACACACACACACACACACACATGTCTGCTCTATTTGTACATTATTTACGTGTCTTCATTGTGCATGTACCGGGGACGCGTTGTGATCAACACTGGTGTCTCGGTGGGTGGATGCTGGCGTCACGCGGGCTGCATAATCAGACCAGGTTGGTCGTGTCAGAGGTGGTTGGTTGAGTCAGAGCGGGTTGGTCGAAACGTACTAGGTTGGTTGACTCATATCGAGATGTTGACTCAGACCTGGTTGGTCGGTTCAGAACAGGTTCATAACAGGTTGATTAAGCAAGACCAGGTTGGTCGAAACATACCAGGTTGGTTGACTCAGACCAGGTTGGTTGACTCAGACCAGGTTGGTTGACTCAGACCAGGTTGATGGAGGTGCCAGACGTACGATGTTATGTCATGTTGTGATCATCCGGGTGTTGACAGTCAACATCACGGACCCAGACTGTCTCGGAGACATGACTGTTTGGCCCAGCAGGAGATGGGTCTCTTGTTTAGTGTGTGTGTGTGTGTGTGTGTGTGTGTGTGTGTGTGTGTGTGTGTGTGTGTGTGTGTGAGTTACGGGGAGAGGTGTGTACACTTGTGTTGTCCCGTCTCCCATCCTTGTATATTGTTACGAATTCAAATATAATATATATTCGGACAAGGTCGCCAATTTATATTGTTACGAACTCAGCACTTATTATAGCAAGGTCGCCAGCAACATATATATGTTACAAATACTCTACTGGTCCTCGTCTTTGCAAGGACGGTAGATTTGTAATATAGCACAACTCAGGATAACGCTATCTTAACGTTATAGGGTTAAACAAACACAAAGGTTAGAATTACTTATAATGAAAAGAATTCAAATGTACAAGGTGAACACATAAATCAGGCACGAATCATTTACGTTAACACTGAACATGAGTTTAACATTGAACATATGTTAACAATTCCAGATAAGATTTCAAACCAGGAGATCTCTTTCCGTTGACACTTTGCTCGATAGCATTACATTTAGTTAGATTCTGACGTGACACAGTAACAATCGTTGCACTTAGCTAACCTGACGCAACACAGTAACATCATTGTTATACTTAGTTAAGCTTGACTTGACACAGTAACATATCATTACACTTAGTTAAGCTTGGCATGACACAGTAAACATCTTACAACCTAGTCATACTTGACGGGACACAGTAACATCTTACGACCTAGTCAAACTTGACGGGACACAGTAACAATCGTACAACCTAGTCATACTTTGACGGGACACAGTAACATCTTACAACCTAGTCATACTTGACGGGACACAGTAACATCTTACAACCTAGTCAAACTTGACGGGACACAGTAACATCTTACAACCTAGGGCAGCGGTGGCTACGTGGTTCGAGACAGGGAAAGCCTACATTACCTTTTGTTGTTGGGCTCGAGACTGGTGAAGGAATCAAGGTCTCAGACGGTTGTCTGAGCTTTTATCTGAATGACCAACAAGGCAGGAACAGCTGGCCACGCCTCGACCCGCCACCTAGTTCTACTATAGGTCACAATGACACAATTGCCCTTGATAGGTCAAGAGACTGGTTGTCATGCCCTCTCCTCGACTTGATTGGCTGAAGGAGGCCTAAGGTCCGGCCTACACATGTGGCGTGCATCCAGCCTCCTATGTTCCTTTGTCCACGCCGGCAGCGAACGCACGTGACGACACACCGTAGCTGTTCCCATGGTTGGACCTGACGCCGTTGAGCTGACGTTTGGGTGTTACAGGGCTGGTCAAGGTCTGGGTCAAGACATGATTACTAAGGCAATCAACACGGTCAGGGAGGGTGAGATCCGGGCCGATAGAAGCCGCTCCCTACACCCAGGACACGTCATACACAGAGATACACCAAGACACATACGAACCACGTGGACACAAACACACGTGTTCCGTAACACCCCCCTCCTTAAAGGAGAAAATTCCTAGAAGAGGAATTTTCTAGCGTTAAGAGCGGGATAAACAATCGGCTAACACATTATGTGCGCCAGCAATATGGTGAATATCTAACTATACTCTTGAAAAAAGAAACAAGGCCCACCTGATTAATATCTGACTCCGATCCCATAACTTCTTAACATTTTGAAGGGTTGGTAGTCAGTACTGATCGCCTGAAGGACACAAATATATAAAGTGTTATAACACAAATAACAGACAAGGGTTCCTTCTCCATGGTGGCTATTTGTTTAGGCTCAACCTTCTTTCTGTCCTCCTGCACGAGGACTTCAGCGTCAGCATCGCTGGCATTCACAGCTCATCTGGTTGGAGCCTGCAAAACATAACAGTTAAAAAGTAGTGTTCATAATCGATAAGAGAGACTGTCTCACACTGCTCATTCCAGACATCAATAACTGTCAGAGGGGATTGCGAGTGTTGCAAAATTTACAATGACATCCTACAGTACCCAACCATATCCGAGTAACACTTTAGTTCTCTCACACCTCCGCCCGGGTCCCAGGTCTCCGAGACACTCGTAGCTAAGTCGTCGGCTTCCTCACACGCGGCTACCGCTGGACGTAAGATGATGCAGACTGGCACCGTCGGTTCCAAGGGTGGAGGATCACGACTGAAACATCGCTCAGGCATGTTGATGTGGCATAATCTCCAACCTCTGCGCCTATCGGGGATAGAGACAAGGTAATTTGAGTCTCCTACACTCCAGATGATGGCGTAGGGACCCTGAAAACGGACAACCAAGGGTTGACCTGGCTGCTGTAGTAGAAGTAACACCTCGTCGCCCGCCTCAAACCTTCTCCAACGAGATCGTTTGTCAGGCCATATTGTCCTCCGTTCCGGAGTCTCTCTTGAATGGGTGCGAGACAAATCCTCAGTCTCATCCACTGATTCTTGTACAGACTCAGAATCAGCACGGGAGGTACCACACATCTTCTCCTCCCTCATCTCATCCTCATGGAGTCTTCTTTCTTGAATGGGCGTGAGACAAATCCTCAGTCTCACTCACTGAGTCTCGTTCGGACTTGAAATCAGCATGGGAGGCATCACACAGCTTCTCCTCACCAATTTCATCCTCATGGAGAGTCTTCTCTCTTGAATGGGTGCGAGACAAATCCTCATTCTCATCTGCTGCTTCTTGTACGGACTCAGAATCAGCACGGGAGGTATCACACATCTTCTCCTCCCTCATCTCATCCTCATGGAGAGTCTTCTCTCTTGAATGGGCGCGAGACAAATCCACAGTCTCACC
This sequence comes from Panulirus ornatus, assembly GCF_036320965.1. Lineage (NCBI taxonomy): Eukaryota > Metazoa > Arthropoda > Malacostraca > Decapoda > Palinuridae > Panulirus > Panulirus ornatus. Next base: position 43,941,816 of record NC_092243.1, on the reverse strand, counting down.
CACTGAATCTCGTTCAGACTCGAGATCAGCACGGGAGGTATCACACATCTCCTCCTCCCTCATCTCATCCTCATGGAGAGTCTTCTCTCTTGAATGGGCGTGAGAAAAATACTCAGTCTCAACGGAGTCTACACCAGGGAAGAGGGTATCACACAGCTCCCTCTCACTAGACTCACTCGTAGGGAGAGACTTCACTTCCTCCGACTTAACGGAGTCTACACCAGGGGAGAGGGTCTCACTCAGCTCCCTCTCACTGGACTCACTCGTAGGGAGGGACTCCACTTCCTCCGACTTAACGGAGTCTACCCCAGGGGAGAGGGTATCACACAGCTTCTCGCTGGCCTCACTCTCATGCAGAGTCTTTAAGTCCGCCGTCTCAACGGAATCTACACCAGGGGAGAGGGTATCACGCAGCTTCTCCTCGCTGGCCTCACTCGCATGCAGAGTCTTTAAGTCCACTGTCTCAACAGAGGCTACACTAGCGGAGAGAGTATCACACAGCTTCCTCTCGCTGGCCTTACTCGGGGGGAGAGTCTTTAAATCCACTGTTTCAACGGAGGCAACTCCAGGGGAGAGGGTATCACACAGCTTCCTCTCGCTGGTCTTCACTTCCTCCGTCTTAACGGCTATGTCCTCAGGCACACGGCCTGCCGTGCCAGCTGTCATAGGCCTGGCACCATCGTGGTTGTAGACTATCTCTGGTACCTCTCCCTCAAGCTGCCCTGCCTCCGTGGACTCCACCGGGCCCGTAGGCAACACCGGCACTGGGTTCATCTTCCCACCCGCTAGGTCACTGCCTAACACAACGTCCACGTCTAAGACAGGTAACTTATCTACAGTCCCTACAAGGGCATGGTCCGTAAAGAGATCTGTTCCTACTATCACATCAACTAGTGGAGCTTCCTTGGGACCCGACAGTCCATCTGGCAAGACGCGGTCTCCAAACTCTTCTCGCGGCACCAAGCCATCCAACATCGGGGACTGCAGCGCACCAGAATCCCGTGATACGGTTTCTTTTCGTCGTATACCACATCTACTGACACAACCCTCAGACAGGAACGCATTGTAGTTCCCACAGAACGGATCCTTAACTACTTGATTAACACTCTCGCAACCCCTCACTTTCCTAAGAGCAGGGACAGCCTTACCTACTTTATTAAGTGGACCTAAAGCTGAGAAGAGACTTACCGACCTACTTTTGGTAAAGTCTCTGGATTCCTTCGCTCGAGCCCAGCAATCCCTCACCTGGTGCCCAGCCTTGCCACAATAATAACAACTCTTAACTCCGTTGGAGTATTTCCCCTGACTTCTATGAGTTACCGGCAAGGTAGCAGATTCAGGTGGGATTACATTACCATTGGTCCTCCCTCTGTCGTCGTAGCCATTTGAACGTCTGCCCACGTCAAGTTTACTGAACTTCGGTACATGTAAGTTACCCAACTGAGACGACACTGGTCCTGATGGTGAAGCGTTTAGTCTAAGTCTTTCACGTTCGAAAGCTAACCTAGCTTGTTCAGTCTTCTTCCTCTGCACTTGTAACTGTGCTTGTGCATTGACCTTAGCTATCTCTAGCTGCTTTCGCCAATAACTGAGATCAACATTAATATCACTAGGGATATAGGGAGGGATAGAGACTTTGACCGACGTTAATGATTGAGCGGTATTGTCACCACTGATCAACGACATGATTAATGAATCAAGGAAAGAGATTCCGTTAAGGCAAGAAAAATCCTGGCAAGGTCGCCAGTTTATATGTTACGAATTCAAATATAATATATATTCGGACAAGGTCGCCAATTTATATTGTTACGAACTCAGCACTTATTATAGCAAGGTCGCCAGCAACATATATATGTTACAAATACTCTACTGGTCCTCGTCTTTGCAAGGACGGTAGATTTGTAATATAGCACAACTCAGGATAACGCTATCTTAACGTTATAGGGTTAAACAAACACAAAGGTTAGAATTACTTATAATGAAAAGAATTCAAATGTACAAGGTGAACACATAAATCAGGCACGAATCATTTACGTTAACACTGAACATGAGTTTAACATTGAACATATGTTAACAATTCCAGATAAGATTTCAAACCAGGAGATCTCTTTCCGTTGACACTTTGCTCGATAGCATTACATTTAGTTAGATTCTGACGTGACACAGTAACAATCGTTGCACTTAGCTAACCTGACGCAACACAGTAACATCATTGTTATACTTAGTTAAGCTTGACTTGACACAGTAACATATCATTACACTTAGTTAAGCTTGGCATGACACAGTAAACATCTTACAACCTAGTCATACTTGACGGGACACAGTAACATCTTACGACCTAGTCAAACTTGACGGGACACAGTAACAATCGTACAACCTAGTCATACTTTGACGGGACACAGTAACATCTTACAACCTAGTCATACTTGACGGGACACAGTAACATCTTACAACCTAGTCAAACTTGACGGGACACAGTAACATCTTACAACCTAGGGCAGCGGTGGCTACGTGGTTCGAGACAGGGAAAGCCTACATTACCTTTTGTTGTTGGGCTCGAGACTGGTGAAGGAATCAAGGTCTCAGACGGTTGTCTGAGCTTTTATCTGAATGACCAACAAGGCAGGAACAGCTGGCCACGCCTCGACCCGCCACCTAGTTCTACTATAGGTCACAATGACACAATTGCCCTTGATAGGTCAAGAGACTGGTTGTCATGCCCTCTCCTCGACTTGATTGGCTGAAGGAGGCCTAAGGTCCGGCCTACACATGTGGCGTGCATCCAGCCTCCTATGTTCCTTTGTCCACGCCGGCAGCGAACGCACGTGACGACACACCGTAGCTGTTCCCATGGTTGGACCTGACGCCGTTGAGCTGACGTTTGGGTGTTACAGGGCTGGTCAAGGTCTGGGTCAAGACATGATTACTAAGGCAATCAACACGGTCAGGGAGGGTGAGATCCGGGCCGATAGAAGCCGCTCCCTACACCCAGGACACGTCATACACAGAGATACACCAAGACACATACGAACCACGTGGACACAAACACACGTGTTCCGTAACAATATATAAAAACATCCCCAGCCTAAGCCAGGTACCCATTTGTCAACCAGCCCCGAGGGGAGGATGAACACCTGGGATGGTTGTAGACCGACTGCCGGGCCTAGGAATCGAACTCATGTATAAACCCGATCTCGGGCTGGCCCATGATGACTCGTGTGTGTGTGTGTGTGTGTGTGTGTGTGTGTGTGTGTGTTTACCGAGATGATGAAAGGCTGGCACTGTGTTAGGAAGGAAGTGTGAGCAGCGTCATGCGCTGATTACCTGGCCCTATCACGCCCATCTGTGTAGAGGCCTGGATGTGTACGCGTGTGTGTTGGTGCAACTGTGTGTCCACATATGCTCACTTACGCTCGTGGTTTCAGTCTGACTGGTTGTTAGCAGTTCATTTGCTCCTGTAGGAGCCCAAAAGCAGCGTCAGCAGGATTCGAACCCTTATCGAGGTATTGATGATGTCAGGCGCCAGGGCAGCCTGGTATGGGAGCCTGGATGGCCTTGTGCTGTGACACAGCTAGTTGATGAAGCTCCCACCGTGCCCACCATCACCAGCTGGTGTAAGGCTCACGAGCATTCCTCGTAATCGATCATGAGTTTTGAGTCCCACCATTGTGAGTTCTTTCAGTGACTGTAAGTGCCTTGTGCGTGCGTGTGTGTGTGTGTGTGTGTGTGTGTGTGTGTGTGTGTGTGTGTGAGTATGATTATGTTTGCATCGTTCCGATTTTGTGTAGATATTTGTATTTCTACGTCAGTGTATATTCCCGTACCTTCTCTAAGGGCTGGAGGCGCATCATGTTAAGGGTGGTAAGGATTACCCTTGTCCCCCAACACGTTTCAAAAGGGGAACAGGTTTGCCCACTTTCCCAGTGTCATCCAGTCTTGTGTTTGTATGAGAGCACAGACCAGGGCACAACACACACACACACACACACACACACACACACACACACACACACACACACACACACACACACACACACACAAACCTTGGCACATCACAACAGTGGCTACGTCCAGTCTGGAAGGCTGGTGGCAGACCTAACCTTATATAGGGATGACAGACCAACAAGTGGAACCAGTCTGTGTGAATATGTTGATGGCATCAGTCCAGGTGAAGGTGTTGACGATTGTGACGTACCTGGACCTTGAGGTCTTAGTATTATGTACCATACACATGTAAGGGTGTGTGTATAACGGTACAGCTTTTGACCACGACGGTACCACCACTTGAGCTCATGATGCATGACTCATGAGAGTCAGGTCATAGGTTAGGCCATCATAACAAGGGGTTGAACCGTCGTGGTCAAGGGGTGTCCCACCTGGACTCGTACGAGCACTGTACCAGGTGGGTAGCAGGGTGGAAGATGCTCGGCTCCCGTCAGGCTGTAGAAGCCTCTGTGTTGGCTTCAGGGGAACATGCGACCAGGCAAGGCCACACCAGGAACAATCACCGCATGGCACATTGTGTTCTCATGCCACCGTAACGTTACTGTACCGTAGGATCTTACAGATGGCAGGGAGGGTACACTGATATGACTTGTGATGTAAGGGAGGGAGGGTACACTGAGGTACCACCCCATGCCTCGTGAGGCTGGGAAGGGAAGGCACTCTGAGGTACCACCTCGCCATACAACGGAGATGTGATCCGCTCACTCTGTACCGTGCCCTAGATGGAAGGTGTCTCGTGGTGTGTGGAGGGAGTGGTCCACTTCGCTAGATGGAAGGTGTCATGTGGTGTGTGGAGGGAGTGGTCCACGGTGCTGGGTGGAGGGTGTCATGTGGTGTGTGGAGGGATTGGTCCACGGTGCTGGGTGGAAGGTGTCATGTGGTGTGTGGAGGGAGTGGTCCACGGTGCTAGGTGGAAGACTTGTGTCCATACTGTATAGCGGGTGTGGACGTCACATTTGCCCATCTGTTGCCAGTAATACCAGAGGCGTCCGCAACTCTGTCATTTGTTGCCAGATTATGTGTGTGTGTGTGTGTGTGTGTGTGTGTGTGTGTGTTGTAGAGTGTACGGTATATAATGCTACGTTCTGCAGTGTAAGTGGGTGTGTTCTTGTTAGTATGTCCGGTGTTGCCAGGAGTGTGTAGTGTAGATACACTTCAGCTTCGTCTCCAGTACACACAAGGGTATGTTGAATGACCCTCGGGAACGGACCATCGTATGGCCGATGTAGGAACATTTTTTTAATTCATCTGTAGACCAATGAGTCATTGGTGGGTGGGTGGGTGGCTGGCCCGTGCACCGTGCGGTATTGCTGCTGTGTTGGTGTGGCGCTATACCCGTAGTGTGGTATAGTGGTTCTCTCTCTCTCTCTCTCTCTCTCTCTCTCTCTCTCTCTCTCTCTCTCTCTCTCTCTCTCTCTCTCTCTCTCTCTCTCTCTCTCTCTGTTTGTGTGTGTGTGTATATATATATATATATATATATATATATATATATATATATATATATATATATATATATATATATATATATATATATATATATATATATCTGTACTTGTAATACAACTCTCAGATTTTTGCCTGGGTGGGTAAGAATTTATTTTAAAAAAATGGTGAAGGTGAACGAGGCTTGTGTATCTCCGTACATTGGAAGGTCTCCTCTTTCCACTGTATATTACTGTATCTTTATTCCTGATGATGTGTGTAAGCTTCTGAGATGCCGTAATTTATGGCTCCTCAGCTGAGATTCAGAGATGGAGTCGGGGTAGTCGTGGGTGCTTTCGTGTGTGTACGAACGCCCCAGATATGAGTGACCCATCATTGGCTACCGCTTGATCTTAGTCAAGTTTGTGAAAGTGACTTAAGTCATTATATCGATCTTGAGCTAAGTTTCGAAAATGAGAGGGAAATAATTCGTGTTCAGTGCGTCTGTGTGTACACCTCACCCATGAGTTTATGGCCAACGGGTTTGTTCGTCGTGTTAGCGTTTCTTGATTAATTGCAGTGTGTGTGTGTTGTGTGTGTGTGTGTGTGTGTGTGTGTGTGGGTTTATGCACATCTCTGACCCGTTGCTGTCGTAAATGTGCCCGCTAGCCACGTGAAGTCGGCCTAACCCTGCCACCATCTGGTGTACACCAGGAAGATAACTTCCTTCATCTGTGGTCAGCTGGAGGCTGGAGCTGCATCGTTCATCACTGTGTCTCGTCGCTGTCACTCCTGTGGTCTACAGTTACAAGGTTTCCTACACCACCTTGCTGTAGTCTTCCTAGGTGACTCATTCATTCATACGTCTACCCCTTATAACGCTCCATACAGTACTTTTGTCCTTACTACAGTTGTCTGTATACTGTAGCTATGTGTATACCAGTTTTCTCCTTATTGTATTTCTAACTTACCCTAATATTCTCCCTACTGTAGCTTTCAGTTGGAAGTTTCGTTAAATGTCGTTTACCTGTGACAGACGGTATTATGCTGCTTGATGGGTTTGTGTGTCATACAGTGTTGGTATGATTGTGTGTCGTGTCCTTCCTGAGCAGCTGGTGTCTGAAATCACATGGCATCCCACTCAGGTCAGCTAACACTACTTCCCTAAGCCATGGAGGCCAGATGCCTCGCCTCAGTCCAGCCAGTACATCTCCTCGAGTCAGGGAGGCGGGTGTCGTAGCTACGTGGCTCCTGTTTCCGGGTCCCTCCACCGTGCTGGCCCCTTTAGTGTCGTGCTTATATACATTCCACCAGTGTCAGGACCCTGACACCTGTCTCTTGTTCACGCTCAAATATTCCTCTCCATTGTTGTTGTCGTTCAAGTATATGTCTTTGTCTCGTGTTATTGTTGCAATATTTGTTCTCTGTCTCTTGATAGTGGTGGTGAAATAATTGTCTCATTTACACAGCTCAGATCTTTTATTTCCTGATACAGTTCAAATATCTGTTATTTCTCTTGTTGCTCAAATAACTGTCTCGTCCAAATATCCACACATGTTGATGTTCACATATTTGTTTCCTGTTATTGTTCACTTGTATCTACCCTGTTATCGCTCAGATTTTTCCTTTTTTCTTGCAATATTTGTCTTTTGTTATTCAAGTATTTTCTCCTTGTTATTATTCATATATTTCTGTATTCTGTTAATGTTCATATATTTGTTGTTGTTGTTGTTGTTCATATGGATGTCATCTTCCTTGGTTCAGTCCCTTGCTCTTGTTATTGCTGTTGCCATCTCCTTATGAATCGTTGCATCACGTGGGATGACTCAAATATGTGTCTGTCAAGTTACTGTTCTGTCGTGGGTCAAAATAGCTGTGTGTTCTGTCATTGGTCAGATCTCTCTCTGTGTTGTAATTACCCAGATATTATGTCCTACATCTGTGGGACCAGATCTGTGGCGACTGCCTCGATCTTTGCTATGCAAATTCCTCACTTGCCGCAGTGCTGTGCGAACCCCACACACTCGGCCCCATGTGTCGTGACCACAGCTTGGAACCCTGGGTGTCCTGCTGAAGTCTTTCCTAGGTCTTCCCCAGGTCTTCCTCAGGCACGTTTCCAAGTGCAACTTCTGACGATATATTTGGCACAGTTTAAGGAGGTATCTTTTTTTTTGTGGGGTTTTGACTTGCGATGCGATTTTTGTATAAAAGAACTCCAGACGCATGATCGTATCCCAGTTAGTGGAGGGACATCCCAACACAAGCCTAATAACGGTTCACTATCGCGAATTTAGTAGTTTTATATGATTATCAGTAGATTTTAACGCCATTGACAGCCATCAGATGGTAGAATTACCCCTGTGACCGTGAACGAACATTGACAAACGCTGGGGCCTGTATGAATGACACATCCCAGGGATGGTACAGATATTGATGATCCAGACTAACCATGAATGGTACAGATATTGATGATCCAGACTAACCATGGATGGTACAGATATTGATGATCCTGACCAACCATGGATGGTACAGATATTGATGATCCTGACCAAGCCAGGGATGGTACAGATATTGATGATCCTGACCAACCATGGATGGTACAGATATTGATCCTGACCAACCATGGATGGTACAGATATTGATGATCCTGACCAACCATGGATGGTACAGATATTGATGATCCTGACCAACCATGGATGGTACAGATATTGATGATCCTGACCAACCATGGATGGTACATATATTGATGATGCTGACCCACCAGGGCTATTACAGATATTCATGATCCTGACCAACCAGGGCTATTACAGATATTGATGGTCCTGACCAGCCAGGGATGGTACAGATATTGATGATCCTGACCCACCAGGGCTATTACAGATATTGATGATCGCTGACCTACCATGGATGGTACAGATATTGATGATCCTGACCAACCATGGATGGTACAGATATTGATGATGCTGACCAACCATGGATGGTACAGATATTGATGATTCTGACCAACCAGGGATGGTACAGATATTGATGATCCTGACCAGCCAGGAATGGTACAGATATTGATGATCCTGACCCACCATGGATGGTACAGATATTAATGATGCTGACCAATCATGGATGGTACAGATATTGATGATGCTGACCATCCATGGATGGTACAGATATTGATGATCCTGGACAACCATGGATGGTACAGATATTGATGATCCTGACCAACCATGGATGGTACAGATATTGATGATCCTGACCAACTATGGATGGTATAGATATTGATGATCCAGACAAACCAGGGATGGTACAGATATTGATGATCCTGACCAACCATGGATGGGTCAGATATTGATGATCCTGACCAACAATAGATGGTACATATATTGATAATCCTGACCCACCATGGATGGTACAGATATTGATGATCCTGACCAACCATGGATGGTACAGATATTGATGATCCTGACCCACCAGGGATGGTACAGATATTGATGATCCTGACCAACCATGGATGGTACAGATATTGATGATCCTGACCAACCGTGTATGGTACAGATATTGATGATCCTGATCCACTAGGGATGGTACAGATATTGATGATCCTGACCAACCATGGATGGTACAGATATTGATGATCCTGACCCACCATGGATGGTACAGATATTGATGACCCTGACCAACCAGCGAGGGTACAGATATTGGTGATCTTGACCAAACATGGATGGTACAGATATTGATGATCCTGACCAACCATGGATGGTACAGATATTGATGATCCAGACAAACCATGGATGGTACAGATGTTGATGATCCTGACCCACCAGGGATGGTACAGATATTGATGATCCTGACCAACCATGGATGGTACAGATATTGATGATGCTGACCAACCATGGATGGTACAGGTATTGATGATTCTGACCAACCAGGGATGGTACAGATATTGATGATCCTGACCAGCCAGGAATGGTACAGATATTGATGATCCTGACCCACCATGGATGGTACAGATATTGATAATGCTGACCAATCATGGATGGTACAGATATTGATGATGCTGACCATCCATGGATGGTACAGATATTGATGATCCTGACCAACCATGGATGGTACAGATATTGATGATCCTGACCAACCATGGATGGTACAGATATTGATGATCCTGACCAACTATGGATGGTATAGATATTGATGATCCAGACAAACCATGGATGGTACAGATATTGATGATCCTGACCAACCATGGATGGTACAGATATTGATGATCCTGACCAACAATAGATGGTACATATATTGATGATCCTGACCAACCATGGATGGTACAGATATTGATGATCCTGACCAACCATGGATGGTACAGATATTGATGATCCTGACCCACCATGGATAGTACAGATATTGATGATCCTGACCAACCATGGATGGTACAGATATTGATGATCCTGACCAACCGTGGATGGTACAGATATTGATGATCCTGACCCACTAGGGATGGTACAGATATTGATGATCCTGACCAACCATGGATGGTACAGATGTTGATGATCCTGACCCACCATGGATGGTACAGATATTGATGACCCTGACCAACCATGGATGGTACAGATATTGGTGATCTTGACCAAACATGGATGGTACAGATATTGATGATCCTGACCATCCATGGATGGTACAGATATTGATGATCCAGACAAACCATGGATGGTACAGATGTTGATGATCCTGACCCACTAGGGATGGTACAGATATTGATGATCCTGACCAACCATGGATGGTACAGGTATTGATGATCCTGACCAACCGTGGATGGTACAGATATTGATGATTCAGACAAACCATGGATGGTACAGATATTGATGATCCTTACCAACCATGGATGGTACAGATATTGATGATCCTGACCCACCGTGGATGGTACAGATATTGATGACCCTGACCAACCAGCGATGGTACAGATATTGGTGATCTTGACCAAACATGGATGGTACAGATATTGATGATCCTGAACAACCATGGATGGTACAGATATTGATGATCCAGACAAACCATGGATGGTACAGATATTGATGACCCTGACCAACCATAGATGGTACAGATATTGATGATCCTGACCAACCATGGATGGTACAGATATTGATGACCCTGACCAGCCAGGGATGGTAAATATATTGATGATCCTGACCCACCAGGGATGGTACAGATATTGATGATCCGACCACCAGGGATACAGTTTTGATGACCTGACCACAAGGAGGTCAGATATTGATGATCCTGCCCAACCATGGATGGTAAGAATTGATGACCCAACAACCATGGAGGGTTTACAGTATTGATGATTTGACCAATTTGGGATGGTACAGTATTGATGATCCTGCCCCAACCAGGGTTGGTACGTATTGATTGATCCTGACAACATGGATGGTCAGATTGATGATCCTGCCCAAAGGGATGGTACGGGTTTTGATGACCCTGACCAACCAGGGATGGTACAGATATTGTGATCCTGACAACCAGGGGGGTAAATATTGATGATCCTGACAACCGGGGATGGTAAAAATATTGGATCCTGACCCACCAGGGATGGTACAGATTTGATGATCCTGATCAACCATGGATGGTACAGATATTGATGATTCTGACCAACTAGGGATGGTACAGATATTGATGATCCTGACCAACCATGGATGGTAGAGGTATTGATGATCCTGACCAACCATGGATGGTACAGATATTGATGATCCTGACCAACTATGGATGGTACAGATATTGATTATCCTGACCAACCATGGATGGTACAGATATTGATGATTCTGACCCACCAGGGATGGTACAGATATTGATGATCCTGACCAACCATGGATGGTACAGATATTGATAATCCTGACCAACCATGGATGGTACACGTATTGATGATCCTGTCCAACCATGGATGATACAGAAATTGATGATCCTGATCAACCATGGATGGTACATATATTGATGATCCTGACCCACCAGGGATGGTACAGATATTGATGATCCTGACCAACCATGGATGGTACAGATATTGATGATCCTGATCAACCATGAATGGTACATATATTGATGATCCTGACCCACCACGGATGGTACAGATATTGATGACTCTGACCAAACATGGATGGTACAGATATTGATAACCCTGACCAACCATAGATGGTACAGATATTGATGATCCTGATCAACCATGGATGGTACATATATTGATGATCCTGACCCACCATGGATGGTACAGATATTGATGATCCTGACCAACCATGGATGGTACAGATATTGATGATGCTGACCCACCAGGGATGGTACAGATATTGATGATCCTGACCCACCAGGGATGGTACAGATATTGATGATCCTGACCCACCATGGATGGTACAGATATTGATGATCCTGACCCACTAGGGATGGTACAGATATTGGTGATCCTGACTAACCATGGATGGTACAGATATTGATGATCCTGACCAACCATGGATGGTACAGATATTGATGATCCTGTCCCACCAGGGATGGTACAGATAATGATGACCCTGACCAACCATGGATGGTATAGATATTGATGATCCTGACCCACCATGGATGGTACATATATTGATGATGCTGACCAACCATGGATGGTACAGATATTGATGATCCTGACCAACCATGGATGGTACAGATATTGATGATCCTGACCAACCATGGATGGTACAGATATTGATGATTCTGACCAACCATGGATGGTACAGATATTGATGATCCTGACCAACCATGGATGGGACAGATATTGATGATCCTGACCAACCATGGATGGTACAGATATTGATGATGCTGACCCACCAGGGATGGTACAGATATTGATGATCCTGACCAACCATGGATGGTACAGATATTGATGCTGCTGACCCTTCAGGGATGGTAGAGATATTGATGACCCTGACCAACCATGGATGGTACAGATATTGATGATATTGACCAACCAGGGATGGTACAGATATTGATGACCCTGACCAACCATGGATGGTACAGATATTGATGATGCTGACCCACCAGGGATGGTACAGATATTGATGATCCTGACCAACCATGGATGGTACAGATATTGATGATGCTGACCCACCAGGGATGGTACAGATATTGATGATCCTGACCAACCATGGATGGTACAGATATTGATGATCCTGACCCACCATGGATGGTACAGATATTGATGATGCTGACCCACCAGGGATGGTACAGATATTGATGATGCTGACCCACCATGGATGGTACAGATATTGATGATCCTGACCAACCATGGATGGTACAGATATTGATGATCCTGACCAACCATGGATGGTACAGATATTGATGATCCTGACCCACCAGGGATGGTACAGATATTGATGATGCTGACCCACCAGGGATGATAGATATTGATGACCCTGACCAACCATGGATGGTACAGATATTGATGATCCTGACCCACCATGGATGGTACAGATATTGATGATCCTGACCCACCAGGGATGGTACAGATATTGATGACCCTGACCAACTAGGAAACATAACGAGGTAAACGTGACAAGGAAGGATGGGTTGGACGCCGAGCTGTAACAGTAATTTTGCTGGTGACTGGCCATGCTGGTGGTGGTGAAGGTGGTGGTCGACGCTCTCGCCTCCACCACCACTGTTGTGTTCCAAGGATGGCAGGGGATGGCCCTTGCCACCACCACCGCCACTGTGTTCCACTGTGGTAGTCATCGGTGGCACCCCAGAGTTGCAGGGGGAAGGACAGGACAGGAACGGTGAGCGAAATTCGAGTGGCCACTTGGGTCAGGGAAGATGGCAAGTGTATGTGTGTGTGTGTGTGTGTGTGTGTGTGTGTGTGTGTGTGTGTGTGTGTGTGTGTGTGTGTGTGTTGTGTGTGTGTGTGTTGTGTGTGTGTGTGTGTGTGTGTGTGTTGTGTGTGTGTGTGTGTGTGTGTGTGTGTGTGTTGTGTGTGTGTGTGTGTGTGTGTGTGTGTGTTGTGTGTGTGTGATGTGTGTTGTGTGGTTTTGTTGTGTGTGTGTGTTGTGTGTGTGTGTGTGTGTTGTGTGTGTGTGTGTGTTGTGTGTGTGTGTGTGTTGTGTGTGTGTGTGTGTGTGTGTGTGTGTGTGTTGTGTGTGTGTGTGTGTTTGTGTGTGTGTGTGTGTGTGTGTGTGTGTGTGTGTGTGTTGTGTGTGTGTGTGTGTGTGTGTGTGTGTGTTGTGTGTGTGTGTGTGTGTGTGTGTGTGTGTGTGTGTGTGTGTGTTGTGTGTGTGTGTGTGTGTTGTGTGTGTGTGTGTGTGTGTGTGTGTGTGTGTGTGTTGTGTGTGTGTGTGTTGTGTGTGTGTGTGTGTGTGTGTGTTGTGTGTGTGTGTGTGTTGTGTGTTGTGGTGTGGTGTGGAGAAGGGAGAAGGTATTGTCGTAATATTCTCACCCCTCTTCTCCACCTGCCTCTTCCACCCACCACTCTCTCATCACCACACTTGACACACGTTCACTCATTTGTCTCACGTGGTGTCCCTAGACGAATTGATTAAAGCCTCACATATTCCACACGAACTGAAGACCTAAAAATAATTTTGCTTTAATTTTTGTCAATGTACTAGTCCGATACACTACTTCGCTGCTTTATGTGACGTAACGAGGTGTTAACCTCGTTACCTTTGGGCTGTAGTAATCAGGCTGTTACTGAACGCCAACAGGAATCATTCAAGGTAATGCGCCCTTCACTGGTTGATCCAGACGTACACCTTCCACGGGGTGATCCAGACGTACACCTTCCACGGGTTCATCCAGACGTACACCTTCCACGGGTTCATCCAGACGTACACCTTCCACGGGGTGATCCAGACGTACACCTTCCACGGGTTCATCCAGACGTACACCTTCCACGGGTTCATCCAGACGTACACCTTCCACGGGTTCATCCAGACGTACACCTTCCACGGGTTCATCCAGACGTACACCTTCCACGGGTTCATCCAGACGTACACCTTCCACGGGGTGATCCAGACGTACACCTTCCACGGGGTGATCCAGACGTACACCCTTCTCTGGTTGATCCAGATGTACACCCTCCACCGGGTGATCCAGACATACGCCCTCCACGGGGTGATCCAGACGTACACCCTCCACGGGGTGATCCAGACATACTCCCTCCACGGGGTGATCCAGATATACGCCTTCCTGTCTTATACTGGTTATTGCACGTGATTGTCAACCTGACCTTGGAGTTACGGGGGTTTGATCCTTGGGTAGGCTGGCCGGGTCCGTAACTCCTAAGTCTCTGGTCAAAGGCCAGACTGTCATTCTTAAGAGTGGTAACTTCGTGTTCAAGGGTCGCACTGTCGTGGTCAGGGGTCGTGCCGTTGTGTTTAAGAGTTCTAACTTCGCGTTCAAGGGTCGTACCGTCGTGGTCAAGGGTCGTACCGTCGTGGTCAAGGATCGTGCCGTCGTGGTCAAGGGTCGTACCGTCGTGGTCAAGGATCGTGCCGTCGTGATCAAGGATCGTACCGTCGTGGTCAAGGGTCGTACCGTCGTGGTCAAGGGTCGTACCGTCGTGATCAAGGGTCGTACCGTCGTGGTCAAGGGTCGTACCGTCGTGGTCAATGATCGTACCGTCGTGATCAAGGGTCGTACCGTCGTGGTCAAGGGTCGTACCGTCGTGGTCAAGGATCGTGCCGTCGTGATCAAGGGTCGTACCGTCGTGGTCAAGGGTCGTACCGTCGTGGTCAAGGGTCGTACCGTCGTGATCAAGGGTCGTACCGTCGTGGTCAGCATGATGTTAGGTGGAGTGGCACCCGTGTGAACACGGGTCATGGTCAGCATGATGCTAGGTGGAGTGGCACCCGTGTGAACACGGGTCATGGTCAGCATGATGTTAGGTCGAGTGGCACCCGTGTGAACACGGGTCATGGTCAGCATGATGTTAGGTCGAGTGGCACCCGTGTGAACACGGGTCATGGTCAGCATGATGCTAGGTCGAGTGGCACCCGTGTGAACACGGGTCATGGTCAGCATGATGTTAGGTCGAGTGGCACCCGTGTGAACACAGGTCATGGTCAGCATGATGCAAGGTCGAGTGGCACCCGTGTGAACACGGGTCCTGGTCAGCATGATGCTAGGTGGAGTGC
This sequence comes from Panulirus ornatus, assembly GCF_036320965.1. Taxonomy (NCBI): domain Eukaryota; kingdom Metazoa; phylum Arthropoda; class Malacostraca; order Decapoda; family Palinuridae; genus Panulirus; species Panulirus ornatus. The sequence goes on along the minus strand of NC_092243.1, from coordinate 43,926,265 downwards.
ACCCGTGTGAACACGGGTCATGGTCAGCATGATGTTAGGTGGAGTGGCACCCGTGTGAACACAGGTCATGGTCAGCATGATGCAAGGTCGAGTGGCACCCGTGTGAAGAACACGAGCCCTAGACACGTGATGAGGGTGTCAGGTAAGGTTTAGTTATCAAGGTCGCTGGTGGTGGGTGGGTAGGTCGCGGGTCAGCAGAGTTGACCACATTCTAACCCGGGAATGACTTTATCATTTATTTTCGTTTGTATTCAGCTTGTATGTTTCGCCTGTGTCAGGTGGGAGCCACATGTGGCAACCCTGACGCAGCCTGGAAGCTCACCATCTTGACCTGGTGATGAGGCACCGTGTGGCAGCCATGTCCCCGTGGCAGCCCTCCCTGGCAGCCATGTCCCCGTGCCAGCCCTCCCTGCCAGCCATGTCCCCGTGCCAGCCCTCCCTGGCAGCCATGTCCCCGTGCCAGCCCTCCCTCACTCCTGCTCCAGCTGAGCCTGACTGTGTTGTGTTCAGTACGAGTGCAAGATGCCTTACCTTGTGACACCTGTAACAGATGCTGTGACACCTGTGACAGGTGCCGTGACACCTGTAACAGATGCTGTGACACCTGTGACAGGTGCCGTGACACCTGTAACAGATGCTGTGACACCTGTGACAGATGCCGTGACACCTGTGACAGAGGCTAACCCTCTACATACGTCACTGTATTCCCCATGACCTGTAGTAGCGTTACATAATAATGCCTTTCGATGTAGCCAGTTGTAACGTGTGGATTACGGTACCGCGGCAGTACAGGGACTACCTCAAATGGAAACGTAATTTCAGTGTACTAATGATAACCCTGCCTGACACTTCCCCACACTCTCCCCCATGACCGTGCCTGACACTTCCCCACACCCTCCCCCATGACCGTGCCTGACACTTCCCCACACTCTCCCCCATGACCGTGCCTGACACTTCCCCACACCCTCCCCCATGACCGTGCCTGACACTTCCCCACACTCTCCCCATGACCGTGCCTGACACTTCCCACACCCTCCCCCATGACCGTGCCTGACACTTCCCCACACTCTCCCCATGACCGTGCCTGACACTTCCCCACACCCTCCCCATGACCGTGCCTGACACTTCCCCACACTCCCCCATGACCGTGCCTGACACTTCCCCACACTCTCCCCATGACCGTGCCTGACACTTCCCCACACTCCCCCATGACCGTGCCTGACACTTCCCCACACCCTCCCCCATGACCGTGCCTGACACTTCCCCACACCCTCCCCCATGACCGTGCCTGACACTTCCCCACACCCTCCCCCATGACCGTGCCTGACACTTCCCCACACTCTCCCCCATGACCGTGCCTGACACTTCCCCACACCCTCCCCCATGACCGTGCCTGACACTTCCCCACACTCTCCCCATGACCGTGCCTGACACTTCCCCACACCCTCCCCCATGACCGTGCCTGACACTTCCCCACACTCTCCCCCATGACCGTGCCTGACACTTCCCCACACCCTCCCCATGACCGTGCCTGACACTTCCCCACACTCCCCCATGACCGTGCCTGACACTTCCCCACACTCTCCCCATGACCGTGCCTGACACTTCCCCACACTCTCCCCATGACCGTGCCTGACACTTCCCCACACCCTCCCCCATGACCGTGCCTGACACTTCCCCACACCCTCCCCATGACCGTGCCTGACACTTCCCCACACCCTCCCCCATGACCGTGCCTGACACTTCCCCACACTCTCCCCCATGACCGTGCCTGACACTTCCCCACACCCTCCCCATGACCGTGCCTGACACTTCCCCACACCCTCCCCCATGACCGTGCCTGACACTTCCCCACACTCTCCCCATGACCGTGCCTGACACTTCCCCACACTCTCCCCCATGACCGTGCCTGACACTTCCCCACACTCTCCCCCATGACCGTGCCTGACACTTCCCCACACTCTCCCCCATGACCGTGCCTGACACTTCCCCACACTCTCCCCATGACCGTGCCTGACACTTCCCCACACTCTCCCCCATGACCGTGCCTGACACTTCCCCACACTCTCCCCCATGACCGTGCCTGACACTTCCCCACACCCTCCCCATGACCGTGCCTGACACTTCCCCACACTCTCCCCATGACCGTGCCTGACACTTCCCCACACTCTCCCCCATGACCGTGCCTGACACTTCCCCACACTCTCCCCCATGACCGTGCCTGACACTTCCCCACACTCTCCCCCATGACCGTGCCTGACACTTCCCCACACTCTCCCCCATGACCGTGCCTGACACTTCCCCACACTCTCCCCATGACCGTGCCTGACACTTCCCCACACCCTCCCCCATGACCGTGCCTGACACTTCCCCACACCTCCCCCATGACCGTGCCTGACACTTCCCCACACTCTCCCCATGACCGTGCCTGACACTTCCCCACACTCTCCCCCATGACCCCCATGACCGTGCCTGACACTTCCCCACACTCTCCCCCATGACCGTGCCTGACACTTCCCCACACTCTCCCCCATGACCGTGCCTGACACTTCCCCACACTCTCCCCCATGACCGTGCCTGACACTTCCCCACACCCTCCCCCATGACCGTGCCTGACACTTCCCCACACCTCTCCCCCATGACCGTGCCTGACACTTCCCCACACTCTCCCCCATGACCGTGCCTGACACTTCCCCACACCCTCCCCCATGACCGTGCCTGACACTTCCCCACACTCTCCCCATGACCGTGCCTGACACTTCCCCACACCCTCCCCCATGACCGTGCCTGACACTTCCCCACACCCTCCCCCATGACCGTGCCTGACACTTCCCCACACCCTCCCCCATGACCGTGCCTGACACTTCCCCACACCCTCCCCCATGACCGTGCCTGACACTTCCCCACACTCTCCCCCATGACCGTGCCTGACACTTCCCCACACCCTCCCCCATGACCGTGCCTGACACTTCCCCACACTCTCCCCCATGACCGTGCCTGACACTTCCCCACACTCTCCCCCATGACCGTGCCTGACACTTCCCCACACCCTCCCCCATGACCGTGCCTGACACTTCCCCACACTCTCCCCCATGACCGTGCCTGACACTTCCCCACACTCTCCCCCATGACCGTGCCTGACACTTCCCCACACCCTCCCCCATGACCGTGCCTGACACTTCCCCACACCCTCCCCCATGACCGTGCCTGACACTTCCCCACACTCTCCCCCATGACCGTGCCTGACACTTCCCCACACCCTCCCCCATGACCGTGCCTGACACTTCCCCACACTCTCCCCCATGACCGTGCCTGACACTTCCCCACACTCTCCCCCATGACCGTGCCTGACACTTCCCCACACCCTCCCCCATGACCGTGCCTGACACTTCCCCACACCCTCCCCCATGACCGTGCCTGACGGTGCCCACGCCGGCCCCCGTGGCCCTCGTACCCGGTATGTGTGGGTGTTGCCGGCCTGGCCCTGGCCGACACACTAACTCTGCGGCAGGGGAACCCGGGTTTTATCTCCTCATTATGGCGCTGAGCCAGAGTGGCATCATCGTCCAGTATCCAGACGCTGCCTCTGGTACCAGAGATCTGGTATAAACTGGAGACATGTTGAAATGTTGACCCAGGAGGACATGGTACCTTCACACGTTCCTGTATACCTTCATCCACAGTGGTAACACCTCGTGAGCTGAGGGGAGGCAAGACGCATTACTGCTCATGTGGTCATCATTGTCTATGTAGGAGAGTAAAACTTGCGTACTGTTGACCAAGTGAAGGTTGTCTTGTGTGAGCAACCTCTGGTGCTGCTGGTGTAGGCACCGTCATGCTACACCCGTGATACTTGTGGCACTTTATCTGTCGTGAGAGATGGAGGCGGAGGAGAGGCGTGTGTGATCCGTGGCCACACGGACACCCGTACATGGCCCTGGCAGTACACCCCAAGGCCATCATGATGACACTGTGGCCAGTAACGTACTCTCAGGATCAGGTCGTCCACATGTTGGTGTATAGCTAATGCTTGAGTGTTCCCTTGTAGTCGTCATTTGTCACACAGCTCGGCCCTGTACTGCAGCGTCTCCAGCCAGACCTGTGTTAAGGAAGGTTGTGCTGGAGACTGACTGCCAGTCTTGGCAACACACTTCTTCCTTGGATTAATTATCTTGTCGTCAGGAGCTTCTGATGGTAACCATTGTCGGACGTAACTGTGATGGGGAATATTTCTATTCAGATCTCTTCTGTTTTTCATGGATGTAAACACTGACTCTCCCGAAAGCTGTTGCGATCCTTTTGAACAGCAGTATTGATGTCGTCATTGTATTGTTGTCACATGTTCACAGTAATGTTCACTCGGTCTATGACGACAAGACATTACCCAGTCCTCAGCTGTGACCCACTCTATGGTGATGGTGAGATGTTGACCCTCTCCTGAAGATGAGCATTGGTTGACCTGTTGTCTCCGGCGTGTCACCTGCATCAGTTGGTTGTGGCCCTCACCGCCACAGACCAGCACCCAGGGTAGCCTCTCCCCCTGGGGTACTGGCCGATCCTGTCGCTCATTAACCTACAGTAGAGCCACCCATGGCCTCTCTGTCTGACCAGCCCACTAGTGAAGGGGAACTCGTCACTATTATCATGGTTTAGTATCGCATTAACATATGTGTTTGGTCCGTTTTCTCTCAAGATTAATCTTTTGAATCCAGAGTGACGTAAAAGACAGAAATTAAGATATGTCTTTCTATCGTCAGTGTTAAATGTATGAGTTAAGTGTCGAGATGTCAGTATATTACGAAATCCTACACCTTCCTTGTGGACAGTCCACGTTAGACCCCCATCACGCACGCACCGGACTGTAACTACTGCAAATGGTGTTGGATAACAAAACTCGGCCGCAATTGAATCATCGTCCAAGTCAATTAAAGCCACGTGCGTGCTCGCGCGCGCGGCGCGCGCGTGTGTGTGTGTGTGTGTGTGTGTGTGTGTGTGTGTGTGTGTGTGTGCGCGCGCGCGCGCGCCACTAGAATGTGGCCCTACACCCTGGGTGTGTGGAGAGGACTACACCCGGGGTGGCGGACGGGTCCCGGGTGTTGCGTGTCACCATCCATCGCTCGTGGCTTGCATCAACCTTAAATTACTAAGCTGCTGGGTGAAAACGTTGTCAAGGCTGGCTGCCCTTACCATACTGGGAGAGTGGCCGTCACTTCCATGGCCGGGGGTAGATATGGGGTAGGGGAAGGTTGGCAGTGACCACGTCTGGCCCTTATATATGTCATGCTGGAGTCTCATATCCTCATGAATGGTGCGTTTGTCTCTTTTTTTACTTTATGTATAATCTTGTTGAATACTATGATGGGAGGGTTGCGAGTGGCTCAGGTGAGTTAGGAGAGGGTTACGAGTGGTTCTGGTGAGGTAGGGGAGGGTTGTGAGTGACTCAGGCGAGGTAGGGTAGGTTTGCGAGAAGCCCAGGTGAAGTAGGGGAGAGTTGCGAGTGGCCCTGGTGAGGTACTGATGGTAAGGGGAGGGTTGCCGTATGGTCCAGGTGGGAAGTGGCCCAAGGGAGCTAGATAAAGGTAGTGTTGGCCCAGGTGAGGTAGAGAAGGGTAGTATGTGGCCCATGTGAGGTAGAGAAGGGTAGTGTGTGGCCCAGGTGAGGTAGAGAAGGGTGGTGTGTGGCCCAGGTGAGGTAGAGAAGGGTAGTGTGTGGCCTATGTGAGGTAGAGAAGGGTAGTGTGTGGCCCATGTGAGGTAGAGAAGGGTAGTGTGTGGCCTATGTGAGGTAGAGAAGGGTAGTGTGTGGCCCATGTGAGGTAGAGAAGGGTGGTGTGTGGCCCATGTGAGGTAGAGAAGGGTAGTGTGTGGCCTATGTGAGGTAGAGAAGGGTGGTGTGTGGCCCATGTGAGGTAGAGAAAGGGTAACTTTTAACCCAGCTGAAAAAGTAAGATGACGCAGAAAAGAGAGAGAACTGCTGGGGTGTACATAAGAGGAATGTGACACGCCCCTGTGGGCAATCTCCTGTTAGATTTGAACTGAACTTTTACCCACGTTGAGGGAGGGTACTGTAAGTGCTGGGGAGGTGTGAGGTACAGGGCAGGCCATGGGGACCATGAGACTTTGTCTATTACAAGTAGCACTTTGGTGGTAGTGTGGTACGTCGATCTGTAAACGTGGGAGATAAACCAGGCCTTTTATAGAGAGGTTCTGATTGGATTAAGTGGATAGTGTTAGTAGAACCCACCACCAGCTGTATGGTAGTGGTGGACAGTTTTACACCATGACCACGTTCCTCCACACACTCCTCTCTCCATTCAAAAAATTCCGGCCGAAAAGAAATCATTCCTGTTGTGCCACACCTCCCGTGTTCATCTGACCTCACACCATATTGTACCACACCTCCCGTGTTCACCTGACCTCACACCATGTTGTACCACACCTCCCGTGTTCACCTGACCTTACACCATGTTGTACCACACCCTCCGTGTTCACCTGACCTCACACCATGTTGTACCACACCCTCCGTGTTCACCTGACCTCACACCATGTTGTACCACACCCTCCGTGTTCAACTGACCTCACACCATATTGTACCACACCTCCCGTGTTCACCTGACCTCACACCATGTTGTACCACACCCTCCGTGTTCACCTGACCTCACACCATGTTGTACCACACCTCCCGTGTTCACCTGACCTCACACCATGTTGTACCACACCTCCCGTGTTCACCTGACCTCACACCATGTTGTACCACACCTCCCGTGTTCGCCTGACCTCAAACCATGTTGTACCACACCCTCCGTGTTCACCTGACCTCATATCATATTGTACCACACCCTCCGTGTTCACCTGACCTCACACCATGTTGTACCACACCCTCCGTGTTCACCTGACCTCATATCATATTGTACCACACCCTCCGTGATCACCTGACCTCACACCATGTTGTACCACACCCTCCGTGATCACCTGACCTCACACCATGTTGTACCACACCTCCCGTGTTCACCTGACCTCACACCATGTTGTACCACACCCTCCGTGTTCACCTGACCTCACAACATGTTGTACCACACCTCCCGTGTTCACCTGACCTCACACCATGTTGTACCACACCCTCCGTGATCACCTGACCTCACACCATGTTGTACCACACCCTCCGTGTTCACCTGACCTCACACCATATTGTACCACACCTCCCGTGTTCACCTGACCTCACACCATGTTGTACCACACCCTCCGTGTTCACCTGACCTCACACCATATTATACCACACCTCCCGTGTTCACCTGACCTCACACCATGTTGTACCACACCCTCCGTGATCACCTGACCTCACACCGTGTTGTACCACACTCTCCGTGATCACCTGACCTCACACCATGTTGTACCACACCCTCCGTGTTCACCTGACCTCACACCATGTTGTACCACACCTCCCGTGTTCACCTGACCTCACACCATGTTGTACCACACCCTCCGTGATCACCTGACCTCACACCATATTGTACCACACCTCCCGTGTTCACCTGACCTCACACCATGTTGTACCACACCCTCCGTGATCACCTGACCTCACACCATGTTGTACCACACCTCCCGTGTTCACCTGACCTCACACCATGTTGTACCACACTCTCCGTGTTCACCTGACCTCACACCATGTTGTACCACACCTCCCGTGTTCACCTGACCTCACACCATGTTGTACCACACCTCCCGTGTTCACCTGACCTCACACCATGTTGTACCACACCCTCCGTGTTCACCGGACCTCACACCATGACGCTGAAAGGTAGACGTTTTCATGACGTTCCATGATAATGTTACAGTAGAACTCGATCAGTTCAGAGTTGAAGACTTCCAGCGTTGCTTCCAAACACTTGCATATCATCAGAGAGAGATTGCTTTGAAGGGGATTGCCTCTAATAATGTTGTACGTAAAGTATTCTTTAAAATAAATGGTTAAGTCTTCGAACTTTTTGATCACACATCGAGTGTATGAATGGAGATGATCTGGAGGGAGTGGAATGCTTTACGTACCAAGGAGTGGACAGAACAAGGGATATAGAACCATTGTTGCTCAGGTGAATCACAGGGTGTGTGAATGAGGCTAAGGTCCTGGTTGCACTGAGGAGTGTGTGGAAAGAGATGTCAATCTGTATGGGCAAATATGGGTGTGTTGGAAGGTATATTAATCCCGGCAGTCTGGTATGGACGGGAGTCTCGGGTCCTTACTGCAAGAGAGCGGTAGAGGTGGGACGTGTTGGAAATGAAATACGTGAGGACAGTACTTGTTGTGAGGCAGATTGATCGTACAGTGTGAGAGAAGTGTGTTGAGAAGTGTTGTGTGATTAAGAGAGCTGACCAGGACGTGTTTAAGTGGATGGAACATATGGAGAGGATGAGCAGAGAAAGATTGATTATGAGGAACTGTGTAACGGAAATGGAGGGAAGGTGGAAGGGAGGGTGGCGAGGAGACCAAGGAGATAGACGAGGTATTGGGGCCTGAACATACTGGAGAATGAAAGGCGCGCACAGGGCACGGGATAAAATGAATTGGATGGATATGGTATACAGGGACGACGTGCTGTCTTTGCACTGAACTTGGGCATGTGGAACATTCAAATTGAATGTTGTTCTAGTCAAAGGGATTTTTACGGTGCATGGTAGGCTCTGGTTCGAAGCATCATTCATCACTTCAAGAGTGTCGTTGTATGCAAATGAGACCATTTTCGTTTGTTCCCCTCCCGACGCTGTCTCGCTAAGGCGGGAGATTGATTGGTGCATATATATATATATATATATATATATATATATATATATATATATATATATATATATATATATATATATATATATATAACGTACCAGCAGAATTTTCTGGCATTGTATCGTGTAAATGTAGTTTAGGTCTAAGATAACATCCAGTTGTACTCTTGTTAGGACCACATAAGCTCAGATCTATAGTACACATTCCTGGTCTATAAGCACATCACTACAACGCACTACTCGTATATCGTAGTTACATAAGTAACATATCGGAAGACGTGCCGACTATCGTTGATAAAAGTAGCGCGTACAAAAACTGGTAGGCTAGAGTGATGGTCATGTCAGAGGCACCGCCTGCAGGTGTTATAGCTGGCTCATTAATACTTCACACTGCTGCTGCTGCTGCTGCTGGCTCTCCACGTGGGAGCCGACGTAACCTGCAGTCAATAGCTGGTGGTCCTCGGGGTTCTCAAGAGGGGACTGACGTAGAGACTTTGTCTGTGATCGAGTCACTCTCACTCGCCAGCAGGATATTCCTCACACCGCTCTGCTCCGAGATGGGGGAGCGATCGTCACGTAAGAGTAATCCTGAGGCTCAGTACCTCGTCGGGAGTGTGGGGGCGACAGAACATTCGACGGGAGCGAGTGCGTCAGTTCTGTCATTCCTGCGCTGAAGGTGTTGGACCGACGCACCTGTTGTCTTGTCTTCCGTCCACAGGTGTTCCACGTGTCGCCCGTCTACTGCAGTAGTGCGCGGTCGTACCGTCCACAGGTGTTCCACGTGTCCTCCGTCTACTGCAGTAGTGCGCGGAAGTACCGTCCACAGGTGTTCCACGTGTCCTCCGTCTACTGCAGTAGTACGCGGTCGTACCGTCCACAGGTGTTCCACGTGTCCTCCGTCTACTGCAGTAGTGCGCGGCCGTACGTGGGGTTGAGTCTCTGCGGCGTGTGACCCGCAGAGACTGGCTCTCCCCTGGCCACGAGGATCCCGCACCACCATATTGGGAAGACACAACTGCATACACCAAGCCTCTGAAAAGCAACGGGTCTTGGTATAAGTGAAAGGAACTTGTTCCATAGCAGGCGTGGGGGTGTGGGGGTGGGTGGGTATGTTGGAGGGAGACGGCCGCTGCCTCACACAGTACCATGGGCGGGAGGGAAGGGGGAGCCCAGCAGTGGACACCATTCATAACCACACAACGCGGGTTGACCTCCACGGAATTCTACCCCGAAAAAAGATGTTTGGTGTGTAGAGCCGTGGGGCCTCCCTGGACCTACTTTCTCGACGATCTAGTGTCATAAGGCAGGTGACGTGAGGTCTTGAGCTGCTGGCCACCTGGTGGGAGGGTAAGGTAAGGGAGGCCAGGCCTGTTGCTAAAGGGGTCATGTGGTCCAGTGGTGTAGGATTAGGGACAAGGTAGTCCTTGTGCGGGGTCCAGTCTGTATGGGCAGCTGGTCACGGGTGAGGTGGTGACAGCTGGTTGAGTCTACTAGGTCTGGTGGTCCACCGTCTCTATGTTCACTCACTCACGTTAAACTGGTACAGTAGCTTAGGGAAATAACCACACTCTGCGGGAAGGAGGGACCCTCTGCTCGGGTACTTTGCACTTGTGTTTGTATTAATGCATAGTTCAGCTTTGTGTATATACTGGGAATATTATCATCCAACCGATTCTCGTGAGGGAAAAACTTTGTTGCATTAATTTACTGAGGTACTGAAGGTGTGTCACAATGTGCCCATCTGAGGCGACAGTACTGCAGGTGTATTACAATGTGCTGGGCCATGGTAGGCACCTCCAGGCAACTGATGATACCATGTAAGATCACAAGATTCACGAGTCTGAGAGTAAACACATTTACTGGTATGTTGAGTAGAGGTGGCGTCGCAACTCTCTGGTTCCGACGCAGATAACCCTGTGTGTCAGGGAGAAATAGCCTTACCCGCACGTGGTCATAGAGTCGGACTGACCTCTTGATCACGTGGGTGGACTAGTGAGGAGTGCCTGGCGCCTCCATATGTCGAGGGAGGAAGGGAGGGAGTTGTGTGTGTCACTAAGTGTAGTCAGACGCTCTTTCCTCTGCTAGGTCTGGAGTTGGGTGGGGAGGCTCGTGTTGCTCAACCCTGAGAGACTCAGAGGAAATATTCAGTCATTAACCTGATTCCTGAGATGAATGTAGTATATGTAACCATTGTCTCACCGGGGAAGTTAATATGGTGACGTGATTTCCACATTGAAAGGCGTTGCCAGCCTCCTCCTTCTCGTGGTTTAACGCAGCGAGTGAGGAGTCGTCTTAGGTTGTATCTTGGGAATATAGTCTCGTCCAAGAACTGCTCACTCCAAAGAGCAGCCTTCGAGTTACAGATGCTCCTACAGGAAATGTCCAGGGGTTATGTAACGATTAATGATAATGATAATGATAATAGTAATTCATGATAATGGCATTGATAACGACTCAAAAGGATTTATTGATCATTATGAAATCGTACACCAGGTCGAGGTTAGAGCCATATATAGTGTATCATATTAGGCAGAGTACAGGGGGGTAGTCCCTGTGACCTACATATGTCGCATCACTGGATAGCGTGATGAATAATTGGTGTGACACACTGTTACAGGTGGTACTGTACCAGAACACGTATCTCTCTCTCTCTCTCAACCGCTGAAAGTGAAAGTAAACATCATATACTTGTGGACGATTTGAGATACCCGAAAAATTAAGAGAATTTGAAAAAGGAATAAAACTTGTGATCCTCAGTGTTGTGGTGTTGCCAGGAGGCCAAAATTGTTGACACTAGCAGCCGCCTGGACCATCTAGTGAGTGTGGTTAAGCAGAAGCCTGTAGAGTGACACACCTGCAGCTGGCAGGTTTGTGGCTGTGGAGTCGTGTTGGTCTTGACGTGTATGACAGCCTGCCCGGCCACCACGTGTGGACCACTGAGCCAGCTGGGACGGTTGGACGTATAGGAAGCATAAGTGTGTTGGCAGCGAGTGTCCAGGACGGAGACACACAAGAGATGTACTTATAGCCATGGATGCCACCCGGGAGTTCACGTGGGGAGGTGGTGGTGTTGGGGAGGTGGAGAGCGGTAACTACCCGACGCGGGCGGTTTTGGTGGTGGGCGGTGTGCGTGGGCGCCAGCCTCAGCGAAGCGTCTACAGGGCTCTCTCTGGCGTTACCTTCCAGGACCTGGACATATATATGCGTCAGGCCTCATCCTGCAATGAGCCAGCCTTGCCGGCGGAGGAGGACGAGGGACTCGATTCTCTGGATAGCCACGCACACACACTTACGCCCTCGCCAGACCCTGCCCAGCGTGTAGTAGGACCCCACGATCAGCCAGGCCACACTGAGGGAGGCTACTTCAGCTTAGAGCGGTGCTTGAGTGAGGAGGACGCAGCGCACCTTCACGATTCGCTGGAGAACTTAATGCACGAACACTCACCTCAGCCAAACGTCCATCACCGGTACCCGCCCAACTACCCCGATCCATACCAGAATTACCAGCAGCATCACGAGGTTCCAGGCCAAGGCTACGGACCCATGCCGACGTACGTTAACCCTAACTTCCAGCATCAATCTCCTTACGTCAGTCCGCAGCAGCGCCACGAATACTCAGCAGGAGATCGTCCATACTTACCTGTAGGCAGAAATTACCCAAACAGAAGTGGGAACTTTGCCTCCGAGAGCGAGTATCCGCCTAACATAATATATCATCAACGGGAGACTTATCCTGCGGTGGAGGATAACATGGGGAGAGCGATTTATGATCGCCAGGTGAGAGACGTGTACCCAGCACCTGCCTCGTATCCACCCAGAGACACTTACCAACCCAACTACCTGTACCCCAATTACTCCCAGAAGGGTCATCCACCTCAGCCTCAAGACTCCTTGGATAAAGAAGGGGACTCAGTACGGAAAGCGAGCGTGCTGAGCGCTGACTCCCTGGAAGACCTGCCTCAGAGTCCGATGTCGCCCATCTCCCCTCAGTTACCAGTCGAGAACCGTAAGAGTTTCTGTTATAAAGACTCTTTAGAAGACGTTCGACCGCGTCTTGTGAGTGAGCTCAGGAATTTCTTCGAACGCCGAAAGTCCACGACAAGTACCAGCAGCCCTGAGTCTGAGAGTCTCCAAGAAGGTAAGATACAGGAGGAGGAGGAGGAGGAACCTCAAGACTTAGTTAATCAAAAGAACAAGACTTCGGCCGAAGTCCAAGTTGACATGAGCACGTCAGTAGACAGTGATAGGAATACTTCTATTGTCAGTGACAGGACGGACGAGACGAGTTCGACGACAACAACAGAGGACGTGGCAGACACTACGCAGGAATCTTCTGAAGATCCAACAAAAGACATTTATGAGGAGAGTGACCTGATGAACCCGAGGCAAAGAGACGTTGCCTTCCTCAGGGCCACTCAGGACAACTCGCAAACGCTCCTTACTTCAACCAAACTCGTTCAAGCTACTCTCAAACCTGCTGCAAAGGCCACGACATTCTTCATCTGCCTCGGGAGCAAGCTTAAGGCTCCACACTTCGAGAGGTCAAAGAAAAAGATTGATGAAAAGGAGAGCGACTTAAACACCGAAGTTAAAGAAGACATGATAAGTTCATCGGAGGAAAGTAAAGATGGCCAGAGTTCGTCTGAAGTAACCGAGGAAGAAATATTACATTCGACAGACTCCAATGATCATCCCGCTGAGTACCAGGAGTCACGACTCATCCTTCGTCACTTTGTCTCCAACTGGGAGAGTGAGTCGCCGCCTCCTGACGACGACTCTGATATCGACGAGTTCTTTCTGGTGCTGGATTCCACCGGTGGGAAGGGCAACTTCAGCTTCCCGTCAGGGAGTTCCTCGATGATATCATCCGTGGGTAGTTCTTCGTCCGATCAGAAATCAGACACTAACAATTCCAACGACCAGGACTCGTACGACGATGGTAATCTGGCGGACATCGGAGAGCCGGATACGACCTCTAGCTCTGGACTCAGTCCGGTCATAGAGTCTACAACGGACGAGAGTTCTCCACGGACGCCGGACATGCTGGAGACACCGGATGAGAAGGATGGTTTCCTGGACGGCCCACCCCACAACGTTATTGTCAAGCCTTTTTTAGGATTAGGTAAGGGCAGTGCTCGCGAGTCTCACGCGGGTTCTGTCCTGGGTAACAAACAAACAAGAGTCGCTGGCCCGGACTGTCTCCTCCTCCCTATACACGAGGAACCCTCACAGTCTGGCCAGGAGTTTGAGACCATCATTGACACCGTTTTCTGTGACAGTGATGACGATGGTTACCACGAAGATCATCATGGTGGTAACTCAACAAGCACATTACTAACCCCGGAACTCACTAACCCGCCTTCAGCAGCCACTGCTAACTCTTCTTCCGTATCTTCTCCGTCCAGTGAGAATGGAGAGTCTTCTGAAACCCTTCAGTGTATAGATGATGATATAGCCACGCCAGCATGTTCGAGGGAGACGCTGTGTTTTTTCAGTGAACGGAATAAAAGACTGGCGTCTGATCCCATGCAGGTGTGCGTGGTGGCTACAGGGAGTGACAGCCGGCCCCAGGGACAGTCGCTGGATGTGAGTGCGGTAATGTCCACCCAGAGACACGGTTCACGCCCAGCGGGAAATTACGCAAATCCACGTTATATATGTGAAAATGAGGTCACCTGTGACAGTCGCTCGGGTGCTGGCGGTGAAGCAAGCGGCACGGCTGCTGACCCTCTCCTGGATGCCCACACCGCTGCCGCAGCCGCCGCAGCTCTCGCCACTTGCACTTTCAGTTTCAGTGTCGAGGACCGGGGCACCCCTGACCTTGAGGCCCTGGCCACGTTCATAGCCGAGCGGATTATGAGTGGTAGCCTACCATCGACCAGTGCCAGTGAGAGTGGCTCAGGAGGCACCAGTGCTCACCTGGCGGGCGTTACTGACTCTGCCAGGCTCACCTGTGATGAGGTTATCGTGAGTGGGTCAGTTGCCGTCAGTGCCGGCCGCGGCTCGGACCAACCTCTCCACCCACACTCCTCCACACCTGCACCAGCAGCTGCCAGCAGCCATGTAAAGAAAGGTGAAAGTGAACTTACTCTCGGTCCTGTTATCAATATGAACAGTGACGTGTTAAAGCAGTTGGTTGCCGACCCCTGGAGTAACAAGTCGGGTGGTGGTGAAGGCGAGTGTTGTGCTCCTCCCAGCGAGGAGAGTGATAGTGTGGTTAGAGAGAACGTAGAATGCGAAATGAGTGATCCACCCAGTGAGAGTAACCTAATCTTATCATCGACTTGTGAAGGATGTCAGACTGATTGTGCTCAAGTGTTAGAATGTGATGACAAAAACGCTCATAATATGGATGAGAAAGTTGGACATCTCGGTTGTGTAGTTTCTCGCCAGTCATCCACAACTTCAGACATGGGTGACGAAATTCTAACTGACCTGGAGGCATCCTGCAGCACTGACAGTTGTGCGGTGAAGCCTAGGTACAGTCTTGAGGGTGAGTGTAGATTCAAGACACCCCACTATGGAGCTCCGAGACCTGTTTTCCCCAGGAAAGATTCGAAAGGCTCCACGTGTGAGTCTTTTGGGAGTCGTAAAACGTCTATCAGTTCGACAGTTACAACTCCCGACGACGACGCCACTGACATATCCCCAGGAGACGTGTGGGACAGGAGACTGTCCACTTCGTCAGGGGTATCATCGTTGTCCGAACACAGTACAAGAAAGTTCTCGTGTTCCTCGGGTGTTTCCTCCGTGTCAGATGACTGGGAGTGGTTCCCAGGACGCAAGCGAAGCATTAAAGGTCAGCTGGGACTCTCTGAATACAGAACCGTCTCTGCCACAGCTTCAGGCGAGACAGGTGAATTACGCAAGATGTCCAGTGCCAGTGCAGCCTCGACACAGAGTTCAGGCGTAAGTTCATTAGCCGGATCTGTGTCTGAGTCGGGGCTGAACGAGGACGGAAGCTTTCACACAGTTCAGGGATCTCCTGTCTATCGAAGATTAAGGAGGAGACTAAATCAGTCTCTGACGTAGACCTCAGCAAGCCGGAATCCTTTGAGGAAGATCATACTTCAAGTTATCTTGGACCATCAACAAAAGAAACGTGTCACAACACCACGCTTGATGGGAAGCGCCTCAGTCTCCCTCCCCCGGTATGGCCTCGTGGGGCACAACAGGACTTGGCCCACACCACGTGTGATCTTATACCCTCGCTAGCAGGACTAAGGAGCTGGGAGTCCAACTTTGACTGTGACACCCCAGAATTCCTTATAAAGAGAGCAGAAATTCTGAAGAACCCGCCTGCGTCTCGGACAAACCTGAAACTTGATTTGCCGCTGATATGTCCGTCCTCATGTCCTTTGAGACGGAAGGATTACATAGGTGACCATGACTGTGGTCACGCTCACAATCACACTACTTCTCCAAAAGACATGAAAGAAAATCGGAAATCTATACATTTTGAGCCCAAGCGTATCAAGGCGAAACCTAAGATGTCATGTCGGTCGAGGCGCCTCACCTTACACACGTTTGAAAACATTGCACAGGAGTGGAGGAAGCAGGCAAACACTGAACGAAGGAATAGAATGTAAAGCAGAATCTGTTGCTAACTTGAGGATCACGGAGCCTCTTGCAGAGGACGTGAGCGATGAAGTGGAATTTCGACGTGACCTGGTTCGAGATCTTGAAAAATTGGAGGCGGAGATCGAGGCTGAGGTTCAAGCG
The DNA here is from genome assembly GCF_036320965.1 of Panulirus ornatus. Taxonomy (NCBI): domain Eukaryota; kingdom Metazoa; phylum Arthropoda; class Malacostraca; order Decapoda; family Palinuridae; genus Panulirus; species Panulirus ornatus. The sequence continues at coordinate 43,909,768 of NC_092243.1, read as the reverse complement.
CTGGAGTCAGAGTCCTCAAACTCCAAAGAAGAGGAAGACTCCACCTCCATCGCAGTGGCGTTTGACAGTAGCGAGTCAGTGTTGTCAACCGGCAGCTTCTCTCCCACTGGGTCGGGCAACTTGAACGTTGATGCTGACACTTCGATGGATGTCGATACTGATGCTGGAGATGCCAGTAAGGAGGCCCTTGAGTTCAGCGGGACACATTATGATGCCTCGTGTCCAAGTGTAGACGAGGAGAAAACGAGTGAGGATCAGTGCTGCGTCCAGGGTTCGGAAGACGGCCAGAATCAGAGGATTTCAAGTGAAGTAACGGCGGAGGCTGGCTCCCATTCGCCACCTCCGAACTCAGAGTCTCTCCCAAATCTGGAGGATGCGGAGGAAGCCAAGGTTCTTGACACTGCGCCTCCAAATGACGCAGACGATACACAAGAGGCGAACATTACGTCAGCCAAGAGTGTGGAAACACGAAACAGTAAGAATGAAATCGTGCCTTGCAGCAATTACGAGTTTAGTGAAATGACTTTCCCAGCCATGATCAACCTGGATGACCTGGAAGAACAAGAGGCTATTGAAAACTTCTCGGATGAAGATCTCGTCTCTGACGCCGACTTCGAAGCCTTCTCAGAGACTGAGCACGACACTGACATGGACAACCTCAATTTCGAGTTGTTTGAGCCCCATATTAAGGGAGACAAAATAGACGGGAAGATGTTATCGAAGAGACAGAAAAAGCTGAGGAAATTGAGAAGGAAATTTAGTTTTAGCTCCTCCGAAAAACAGCCTAAAGACATCAAAGGCACAATCACGTCTTCTTTGAAGCGCTTCAAGAACGCAAAGGACAAGATTGAAAAACTGATGCACAGGACACTGCGGAGTGATACTGCACCGTCTCACTCCTCGGGCGAGTCTCTTGAGGGATCAGCACCAGCCTCCCAGTCGTCTGGTCACCATACTGCACACACCAGTAGGTCTAGTCCCAGGACGAGAGGTCCGCTGGAACGTAGTGACTCACATTCGTCCAAAACTTCGGAGAGTCAGGTATCAGCCAGTCTAGACCGGACGGAGTGTCGGACGTCGGATCATTCGGGCTCTGTGGGGGGCGTGTCCCGCAATACGTCCAAGTCCTCAGACGACCGTTCCTCTGTCGGCCCCTGGGACGTGCGCCCCCACGACGGTGACGAGTCCACGTACTCGTGGTCAGACGCTGACAGTGATTTTGAGTATGTACCGATGGAACCCTGTAAAACTATGGTCATGTGTAAGGAAATGTGTGACAACAGTAATAACGAGAGTGTGGAAGCATGTAAAGGTCCTCATAGTCCTCAGCCCAGACCTGCAGTCGAGCGGCCGACGCAGAGTCTGACCCAGGACGTGTCCAGCACCCCAGGAAACGAAGGTAAGAACTGTAGTCTTTATTTTACATAGTTGGTGGAGGAATATGTATTTACAGTGTATGATAATGATCTTAGTGAGACCTTTTACCAATGTTTATGTACGGGAGTATAAGACCGTGGCAGCTTTTCCATGTAAGAGAGGGTGATGTAAACTGTTGTATGGATCCTCTAGTGTGGTCACACTGCTACATCCGTCAGTGTTAGCTCGTAGGGGTCACACTGCTACCCCCGACAGTGCTAGCACGCCCGGCGCTACACGTGTCCTCACCTCCCACACCCCACTCATGTTGTCCCAGTCTCGCATCTCATCTCACTTTCCCTGCACTCATACTATCATGCTAGCACCTTACGGACATAACTAGACCACACACACCCTCACCCACCACCTCTCTCCCTCACCTTTCTGAACATCTGTAGAGGCGACACACATCACGCGAGTCAGGCGTCAGGTGCTGGTCATCCGGTCATTACTCTCACAGATGTACTGGCATTACTGTGCCACGCCATCCCATCCCACCCCTGCTGCTGGTCGTGCCTGCTCTGGTACCACCACACCACCACTGGTCCTGCTCTTGCAGATGTTGATGGCACTGCTTCTCGTGTTGCTATTACTGTGTACTACCTATTTTTCTCTGTCTCTTTAGTTATATGACACCGCCATCCGTACTATACTCTCACAGGACTACTGACGTTGTCCTTGTCACTGCTATCTCTCCTGTTGCTACTGCTGCATCTTGCCTCGCCTGATGCCCTCTAGTTCACCTGCCAGAAAGCCATGTGAGCTGATGCCATCACTTGGCCTTCGTCCTCCCTCTATCAACTTTTCATGTTTCTCTTTCCTCCTCACACTACTGGGCCAGTTAACTGTCGTGGTGAAGCTGTAGACCAGACTGTGATGACCACGTTGGTAGGAACAAGTCACTGTAGACCAGACTGTGATGACCACGTTGGTAGGAACAAGTCACTGTAGACCAGACTGTGATGACCACGTTGGTAGGAACAAGTCACTGTAGACCAGACTGTGATGACCACGTTGGTAGGAACAAGTCACTGTAGACCAGACTGTGATGACCACGTTGGTAGGAACAAGTCACTGTAGACCAGACTGTGATGACCACGTTGGTAGGAACAAGTCACTGTAGACCAGACTGTGATAACCATCTTGGTAGTAACAAGTTACAAGTCAGTATACAAGAGGGACCTTAGAGTTAGCATTATGGTCAACTTAACACCAGACGACCACATAGGGAAGATCATAAGAAGCGCAAACTATATCTTCGTGTGTCCATATTGTGCTATGGACAACGACATGTACATGGAGGATGCTGCTGGAATCAAAAGACATGTGATACATATTTTCAAAAGTGTGTGCGCTTGTGCGTTACCCTTTCACGGCCAATCTGTAGCCTTTGGAGTTACCAACTTTCGGTTGTAAGTACTTCAGACTCTGGAGAAGGCTCTAAGCTACCGAAAATTGGCCTTGAAGGCCGTATTGAGGTCACCAAAGGCCGCTTTTCAGAAGCTTTATAGATGACACTTACTCCACTGCACTCATTCAGAGTAAGGGATCTGGTAGTCTTAAATCATAATGCAGATACCTCAGGATCAAAGACAGGATCCAAGAGCACCAGAGCCTGGCTCTAAAAGCCATCAAAGACCACCTTTCAAACAGGATTCAAAACTTTTTTTTATGAAAGCCTTTTTTTTCTCCTTGCAACGCTGGGTCCCCCAGCTGGTTTACTGTAAGAGGAGAAAGTACGCAATATATTCACATTAGAGGAAAGAAGTGTAAGTCGAGTCGGGATAGCCACCTTCTAGTTCCTGGAGTGGATGATCTTGACAGAGACCAGCCCCTTGTAGTCCTCTGGTCGGTCCACAGTCAACCCAGCTGTTCATCCTGCCCTTAGGGTTGGTTGATAAAATGGATACTTGTTTGAGACTACGGTATATATATATATATATATATATATATATATATATATATATATATATATATATATATATATATATATATGTTATTTATTTATTTTATTAATTTTGCTTTGTCGCTGTCTCCCGCGTTAGCGAGGTATCGCAAGGAAACAGACGAAAGAATGGCCCAACCCACCCACATACACATGTATATACACACACGTCCACACACGCAAATATACATACCTATACATCTCAATGTACACATATATGTACACACACAGACATATATATATGTCTGGGGATAGGGGAGAAATAATACTTCCCACGTATTCCCTGCGTGTCGTAGAAGGCGACTAAAAGGGAAGGGAGCGGGGGGCTGGAAATCCTCCCCTCTCGTTTTTTTTTTTTTTAATTTTCCAAAAGAAGGAACAGAGAAGAGGGCCAGGTGAGGATATTCCCTTAAAGGCCCAGTCCTCTGTTCTTAACGCTACCTCGCTATCGCGGGAAATGGCGAATAGTATGAAAATATATATAAATATATATATATATATATATATATATATATATATATATATATATATATATATATATATATATATAATGAGAGTTGGGGTGAGAGAGTATCATTAAATTTTAGGGAGAATAAAAAGATGTTCTGGAAGGAGGTAAATAAAGTGCGTAACACAAGGGAGCAAATGGGAACTTCAGTGAAGGGCGCAAGTGGGGAGGTGATAACAAGTAGTGGTGATGTGAGAAGGAGATGGAGTGAGTATTTTGAAGGTTTGTTGAATGTGTTTGATGATAGAGTGGCAGACATAGGGTGTTTTGGTCGAGGTGGTGTGCAAAGTGAGAGGGTTAGGGAAAATGATTTGGTAAACAGAGAAGAGGTAGTAAAAGCTTTGCGGAAGATGAAAGCCGGCAAGGCAGCAGGTTTGGATGGTATTGCAGTGGAATTTATTAAAAAAAAGGGGGTGACTGTATTATTGACTGGTTGGTAAGGTTATTTAATGTATGTATGACTCATGGTGAGGTGCCTGAGGATTGGCGGAATGCGTGCATAGTGCCATTGTACAAAGGCAAAGGGGATAAGAGTGAGTGCTCAAATTACAGAGTTATAAGTTTGTTGAGTATTCCTGGTAAATTATATGGGAGGGTATTGATTGAGAGGGTGAAGGCATGTACAGAGCATCAGATTGGGGAAGAGCAGTGTGGTTTCAGAAGTGGTAGAGGATGTGTGGATCAGGTGTTTGCTTTGAAGAATGTATGTGAGAAATACTTAGAAAAGCAAATGGATTTGTATGTAGCATTTATGGATCTGGAGAAGGCATATGATAGAGTTGATAGAGATGCTCTGTGGAAGGTATTAAGAATATATGGTGTGGGAGGCAAGTTGTTAGAAGCAGTGAAAAGTTTTTATCAAGGATGTAAGGCATGTGTACGTGTAGGAAGAGAGGAAAGTGATTGGTTCTCAGTGAATGTAGGTTTGCGGCAGGGGTGTGTGATGTCTCCATGGTTTTTTAATTTGTTTATGGATGGGGTATACCGGGGTCAGGCATGTGAAGCGTCTGAGGTAAACCATGGAAAGTTCTGTGGGGCCTGGATGTGGAAAGGGAGCTGTGGTTTCTGTGCATTATTACATGACAGCTAGCGACTGAGTGTGAACGAATGGGGCCTTTGTTGTCTTTTCCTAGCGCTACCTCGCACACATGAGGGGGGAGGAAGTTGTTATTCCATGTGAGGCGAGGTGGCGATGGGAATAAATAAAGGCAGACTATGAATTATGTACATGTGTATATATATATATATATATATATATATTTTTTTTTTTGCTTTGTCGCTGTCTCCCGCGTTTGCGAGGTAGCGCAAGGAAACAGACGAAAGAAATGGCCCAACCCACCCCCATACACATGTATATACATACGTCCACACACGCAAATATACATACCTACACATCTTTCCATGGTTTACCCCAGACTCTTCACATGCCCTGATTCAATCCACTGACAGCACGTCAACCCCGGTATACCACATCGATCCAATTCACTCTATTCCTTGCCCTCCTTTCACCCTCCTGCATGTTCAGGCCCCGATCACACAAAATCTTTTTCACTCCATCCTTCCACCTCCAATTTGGTCTCCCTCTTCTCCTCGTTCCCTCCACCTCCGACACATATATCCTCTTGGTCAATCTTTCCTCACTTATTCTCTCCATGTGCCCACACCATTTCAAAACACCCTCTTCTGCTCTCTCAACCACGCTCTTTTTATTTCCACACATCTCTCTTACCCTCACGTTACTTACTCGATCAAACCACCTCACACCACACATTGTCCTCAAACATCTCATTTCCAGCACATCCATCCTCCTGCGCACAACTCTATCCATAGCCCACGCTTCGCAACCATACAACATTGTTGGAACCACTATTCCTTCAAACATACCCATTTTTGCTTTCCGAGATAATGTTCTCGACTTCCAAACATTCGTCTAGGCTCCCAGAATTTTCGCCCCCTCCCCCACCCTATGATTCACTTCCGCTTCCATGGTTCCATCCGCTGCCAGATCCACTCCCAGATATCTAAAACACTTTACTTCCTCCAGTTTTTCTCCATTCAAACTTACCTCCCAATTGACTTGACCCTCAACCCTACTGTACCTAATAACCTTGCTCTTATTCACATTTACTCTCAACTTTCTTCTTTCACACACTTTACCAAACTCAGTCACCAGCTTCTGCAGTTTCTCACATGAATCAGCCACCAGTGCTGTATCATCAGCGAACAACAACTGACTCACTTTCCAAGCTCTCTCACCCACAACAGACTGCATACTTGCCCCTCTTTCCAAAACTCTTGCATTCACCACCCTAAACAACCCCATCCATAAACAAATTGAACAACTATGGAGACATCACACACCCCTGCCGCAAACCTACATTCACTGAGAACCAATCACTTTCCTCTCTTCCTACACGTACACATGCTTTACATCCTCGATAAAAACTTCTCACTGCTTCTAACAACTTGCCTCCCACACCATATATTCTTAATACCTTCCACAGAGCATCTCTATCAACTCTATCATATGCCTTCTCCAGATCCATAAATGCTACATACAAATCCATTTGCTTTTCTAAGTATTTCTTACATACATTCCTCAAAGCAAACTCCTTATCCACACATCCTCTACCACTTCTGAAACCACACTGCTCTTCCCCAATCTGATGCTCTGTACATGCCTTCACCCTCTCAATTAATACCCTCCCATATAATTTACCAGGAATACTCAACAAACTTATACCTCTGTAATTTGAGCACTCACCTTTGTCCCCTTTGCCTTTGTACAATGGCACTATGCAAGCATTCCGCCAATCCTCGGGCACCTCACCATGAATCATACATACATTAAATAACCTTACCAACCAGTCAATAATTCAGTCACCCCCTTTTTTGATAAATTCCACTGAATACCACCAAAACCTGCTGCCTTGCCGGCTTTCATCTTCCGCAAAGCTTTTACTACCTCTTCTCTGTTTACCAAATCATTTTCCCTAACCCTCTCACTTTGCACACCACCTCGACCAAAACACCCTACATCTGCCACTCTATCATCAAACATACTCAACAAAACTTCAAAATACTCACTCCACCTCCTTCTCACATCACCACTACTTGTTATCACCTCCCCAGTAGCCCCCTTCACTGAAGTTCCCATTTGTTCCCTTGTCTTACGCACTTTATTTACCTCCTTCCAAAACATCTTTTTATTCTCCCTAAAATTTAATGATACTCTCTCACCCCAACTCTCATTTGCCCTCTTTTTCACCTCTTCCACCTTTCTCTTGACCTCATGCCTCTTTCTTTTATACATCTCCCAGTCATTTGCATTATTTCCCTGCAAAAATCGTCCAAATGCCTCTCTCTTCTCTTTCACTAATAATCTTACTTCTTCATCCCACCACTCACTACCCTTTCTAATCTGCCCACCTCCCACTCTTCTCATGCCACAAGCATCTTTTGCGCAAGCCATCACTGCTTCCCTAAATGCATCCCATTCCTCCCCCACTCCCCTTACCTCCTTTGTTCTCACCTTTTTCCATTCTGTACTCAGTCTCTCCTGGTACTTCCTCACACAAGTCTCCTTCCCAAGCTCACTTACTCTCACCACTCTCTTCACCCCAACATTCTCTCTTCTTTTCTGAAAACCTCTACAAATCTTCACCTTCGCCTCCACAAGATAATGATCAGACGTCTCTCCAGTTGCACCTCTCAGCACATTAACATCCAAAAGTCTCTCTATTGCGCGCCTATCAATCAACACGTAATCCAATAACGCTCTCTGGCCATCTCTCGTACTTACATACGTATACTTATGTATATCTCTCTTTTCAAACCAGGTATTCCCAATCACCATTCCTTTTTCAGCATATAAATCTACAAGCTCTTCACCATTTCCATTTACAACACTAAACACCCCATGTATACCAATTATTCCCTGAACTGCCACATTACTCACCTTTGCATTCAAATCACCCATCGCTATAACCCGGTCTCGTGCATCAAAACCACTAACACACTCATTCAGCTGCTCCCAAAACACTTGCCTCTCATGATCTTTCTTCTCATGCCCAGGTGCATATGCACCAATAATCACCCATCTCTCTCCATCAGCTTTTCAGTTTTACTTTCTTACACTCTATCACATACTCCCACCACTCCTGTTTCAGGAGTACTGCTACTCCTTCCCTTGCTCTTGTCCTCTCACTAACTCCTAACTTTACTCCCAAGACATTCCCAAACCACTCTTCCCCTTTACCCTTAAGCTTCGTTTCACTCAGTGCCAAAACATCCAGGTTCCTTTCCTCAAACATACAACCTATCTCTCCTTTTTTCTCATCTTGGTTACGTCCACACACATTTAGACACCCCAATCTGAGCCTTCGAGGAGGATGAGTACTCCCCGCGTGACTCCTTCTCTATTTCCCCTTTTAGAAAGTTGAAATACAAGGAGGGGAGGGTTTCTAGCCCCCCGCTCCCGTCCCCTTTAGTCGCCTTCTTCGACACGTGAGGAATGCGTGGGAAGTATTCTTTCTCCCCTATCCCCAGGATATATATATATATATATATATATATATATATATATATATATATATATATATATATATATATATATATATATACACACATATATATATATACACATATATATATATATATATATACACCCCTTTCCATATATGATCACCGTTTCCTGCGTTAGCGAGGTAGCGTCAGGTGCAAAACTAAGAAAGGCCACATTTGTTCACACTTAGTCTTTACCTCTCATGTCTGGCGCACCGAAACCACAGCTCCCTCACCACAACCAGACCCAACAGACATTTCACATGTCCTGGTTCACACCATTGACAGCGCGTCGACCCCCAGTATACCACCTGCCTGGTGGTATACTTAACGTTGTCTCTGTAGCATTGGTAAAGCATATACGCCTCAGAACAAGTGATCTAAAGAGATCCAAGTAACAGCTACGTACATAATAATGTTTGGAGTACATCAGTTGTATAGAATTAGGAAACAGCAGCATTGTTTGCCTTCCTGACAAATAATTCTTTCTGACATCACTATACTTACTTACTTTTCCACCTAAGATACTGATTACTTACAATCTTCACCTTCAACATTGGCGAAAACCAGCGCTATTGAACATATACACAAACTCCAAACTCATAACATAACTCAGATGATCTGTGCGGGAGCCTCTCTTGAGATCCGCCACTGGGAGGGCAGGCAGTGTGCTCCAGCCCAATGGTAATAGATTAGAGAAAAATGTTACAATAAACAACTGGACATCTACTCTACAAACTGAAGTGTTCACATGGTAGCTCTTGAGCAGGTAGAAATCACTGCCACAAACAGTTTAATTATCTCTGATTCTTTATCTTCATTACTTGCCCTTAACACCCGGAGATCAGAATGTAACATGCTGGTCTCTGAAGCCAGATACAAATATGCCAGCATGGGAGGTAAAGAGATTCACTTCAAACTTTTTTGGATCCCTTCTCACGCAGGTCACCAGGGGCACGTCAAAGATGATGATTTAGCCAAACTTGTTCTTGATAAAGATGCTGTCGAACTTAACACTGGGTTATCAATGAAAACTTTTAAAACTGAAAATTTGTAAGGAATTGATAAATCCATTTAAAGCAAATAGGCGAGTGCGAATAGACGCAAGTAAATCCATTCTCCATCACAGTCAGATGTGTCAGGTCAGACGTGTGTATGGAAAAGGTAACACGATCACAACACTACAAGATGTTGTCATAGCTACACTAAGGCTGGGTTATGGGTACTTGGTACTGTGGACAGATCTGATGATGTTAGACATGTGGTACTGTACAGTTTGTGGCCAGAGAGTCATCTGTTGCCTACCACAGATTTATCTACCTCATGAAAAACTTGAATCTTAATGTAATGAACTAACTATGTAACAACTTCTCTTATGGTTATCTTCCGCTGGGTGTCTCACAATGACCGTATATGACTTCCGTCATGCGAAACCAATTGAAAAGATTCAACGTCGAGTCATGAAAATGGCTGTGGGTTGGGGCACTAGTTATCAGGACGCCCTCAAACATGTTCCAGTTAACGACATTGGCTCAGAGGCGAGAGGACCTGAGTCTGGCGTGGCCTACTAGCAGAGCCGCGGCAGCGCCTCCTGGTGCCACCACAGCTACGGGAGGTCAGCGTTAGAACAATACGAGGCTTACATGGTTTGCAAGCCTTCCACTGCGGTACAGCATCTCGTGTATCACATATATTACCTCCTTTATTACTTTTCTTCACTTAAACTTTATCGTGAAATTTTGTAATTCATGTCCCATATTAACTTAAGTTTTTATCCTATTATTTGGTGGAGACTTTCACCTTTGTCTCATGTTTTTGCAGCGGTTTTCGTCCTTCCCATACCCTCTTATTAACGTTCATGTAAACATGTACTTTATGTACCTATACCCGGCCATGTAATGAACGTGGCGTACGCAGTAAACCAGTCGCTGACAACTGCAAAAAGAGAACCAGAAAAACTGTCCCCCCTCACTAACCCGACCCTCTACACCCACACCCGCTCCTTACTCGTGATCTGCACCTCACGTGACCCCCGCCTTGCTCCCCAGGGCACCTCTGCATGTGAAGCTAATCTCTCGCACGTTCGTGGAGGAGGAGTTACACCAGCAGGCTTTAGGGATTTAGAGTGGAAGCGTCGAACATGGTCTTCCTCCTCCATCAATATCCCCACCAGGAGAGTACTGGTGCAGGGGAGAGCACAACTGTCGAGTAGGGGGCGTTACCACACACACACACACACACACACACACACACACACACACACACACACACACACACTTGTGTCAGGCCCGTGTGGTCATCGGCACCCACCACAGGTCACTGGATCAGGAGCGATTTGTACCAACCCATCCTCACCCTGGCCACCAGGGGAGGAGGAGACGGTGTAGTGGCTGATTTACTACATTAGCAGATGATCAGTGGTGTAACTGTAGTGTTAACACACTGTAACCCTGGAATACAGACAGCACTATGTGGTTGAAGTATTGTAATTTAAAACTGTAACAGGAATTGAAGTGTATAGTAGCTTAACGTATCGTGTTTCATTTTCCCCGTGGACTCATAGGAATAGACTTGATGGCGTGCAAAATTGTGATCCTTTCCAATATATATATATATATATATATATATATATATATATATATATATATATATATATATATATATGTGGATAGATATCAAACTTGATCGCCGTTTCCCGTGTTATCGAGGTAGCGCCAGGGACACACGATGAAAGGCCGCATCAACTTACATCCATTCCCCAGCTGTTATGAGTAATGCAAAGAAACCACAGCTCCCTATCCACATCCAGGCCCTATAGGCCTTTTCATAGTTTACTTCGGACGTTTCACATGCCCAGTGACAGCACGTCGATCCCAGTATACCACATCGTTCAAGAATACTCTATCCCGTGCTTGCCTTTCACCCTCCTGTATGTTCAGGCCCTGATCACTCAAAATCTTTTTCACCCCATCCTTCCACCTCCAATTTGGTCTCCCGTTTCTCAGTCTTCCCTCCACCTCTGACGCATATATCCTCTTTGTCAGTCTTTCCTCACTCATTCTCTCCATGTGACCAAACCATTTCAACACACCCTCTTCTGCTCTCTTAACCACACTTTTTATTACCACACATCTCTCTCACCCTTTCATTACATACTCTATCAAACCACCTCACACCACATATTGTCCTCATGCATCTCATTTCTAACACATCCACCCTCCTCCGCACAACCCTATCTATAGCCCATGCCTCACAACCATATAACATTGTTGGAACCACTACTCCCTCAAACATACTCTGTTTTGCTCTTCACACTTTTCAGCATCTCTTCCTCAGTTCGTCTTCAGGTTTTCCTCAGGCCCTCCTTAGGTTGTGCTAAGGTCTTCGCCAGGTCTTCCTCATGTCCTCTCTAGGTTGTGCCCAGGTCTTCCTCATGTCCTCCCTAGGCTGTGCCTAGGTCTTCCTCGGGCTCTCCCTAGGTTGTGCCAGGGTCTTCGCCAGGTCTTCCTCAGGTCCTCCTTAGGTTGTGCCCAGGTCTTCAGGCTCTCCCTAGGTTGTGCCAGGGTCTTCCCTAGGTCTTCCACAGGCTCTCTCAAGGTCTTACCCAGGGCATCCTCCGGCCCTTCCTGTGTTGTGCCCAGGTCTTCTCCTAGTCCACTCCAGGTGTTCCCAGGAACGTTTTAAAAGCCATGTTAGGTATGAAAACCTGTGTTATAACCAAGGTGTGTTGTACCCGGAGCTCACACGGGCTTTGGAAGAGCGGTCTTTGATGGCCCTAGCTAGCACGGTGTCTAAGGCCGCGGACACGTACGCCAGGGTATACCCTGCACAAAGTTGTTTGTGTTCTTAAAGGTTTGGTGTTTGTGGCTTACAGGAACCGACCCTGAGAGAGAGAGAGAGAGAGAGAGAGAGAGAGAGAGAGAGAGAGAGAGAGAGAGAGAGAGAGAGAGAGAGAGATTCGTACTTTTCTATGTATGTATGCATCTATCTATCTATCTATTTATGTCTATCTGTCTATCTATCTATCTATCTATCTATCTATCTATCTATCTATCTATCTATCTATCTATATATATATATATATATATATATATATATATATATATATAAGTCGTTAAGCGGCTAGATGAGACATAGTCATATAAAATCGAGGTTGGCCAGTCTCGTGGAGTGATGTACCCGGCCCATAACATCGTAAGACTAGTAACCATGTAACATCTGGATTACCCGGGTCACCAGGGATTGATGCCCTCAGGTCGTAACACCAGCGACTTTGTTGTTAGTAACCAGCCCCCGAGGAAGGGCTAACGTCACACAGCTGCTGGTGACCAGTCCACACAGTAGAGGCAGCCAACACAGCTGCTGGTGACCAGTCCACACAGTAGAGGCAGCCCACACAGCTGCTGGTGACCAGACCTATTCCAGGACCTGTTATGACCCCCTCCTGATGAGGGCTGGATCAGTCCCGAGTGATGACTGGACGTGACAATAATGACCTTTACGACTCCTTTTAAAGTCTAACTGGCATCTACTCGAAGCCTTGCTCGAGATGATGCAGTTACGCAACACAAGTTTGCCATGGGTAATGTTAAGCAAGTTTGCCATGTGTAATGTTAAGCAAAACAAGTTTGCCATGTGTAATGTTAAGCAACACAAGTTTGCCATGTGTAATGTTAAGCAACACAAGTTTGCCATGTGTAAATGTTAAGCAACACATGCTTGCCATGTGTAATGTTAAGCAACACATACTTGCCATGTCTAATGCTAAGCAACACAAGTTTGTCATGTATACTGACTGGTGTGTTTTGCTGAAGTGAAGCCTTACGTATGTCTACGTACATGTTATCCAGGCCAAGAACATCACACGTACCCACAGCTGGCTGCACTCTTGTGTTCATTTCCTATTGCGTACTTCCCCACAATAATGTCTGTTACACTTGCCCAGTCGAGAACCAACACACCGACTTGGTCATAGATTGGGCTCGTGGGACAGACCTCTGCAACCATCGTAAGGTATACGTAAGGTAAGGTAAGGTGCCAGACCCAGCTCTGGGGGTAGAAGACCTCCGCAACCATCGTAAGGTATACGTGAGGTAAGGTGCCAGACCCAGCTGTGGGAGTAGAAGACCTCGGGAACCATCTCAAGGTTAACATAAGACGTGAAACTAATGTCCAGGATTTAGGCCAGTTCCGTAGATTGCGTCGTGCGCAGCGTTCAATGACTGTGTGTTGGAGACTCATTTCCAGACACGTATCCTTCATCACGGACTTCACCATATGACTTCCATATATCCCCGACTATACCTGTTATCTCTCCCTCTCGTTATCTCCGTCCATTACTATCATTACATCAAACATTAATTACCAGTAAAGTATAGTTAACCATCTCATGTCATCCCCGAACAAAACGTTTTAAAGCAACACTCCTGAAATATAAATCATAACGACCAAAGTCATATAGAATCATTGATATCTTCCACTAGATTGGTATTTGAACACCTGCTCCAAAGTTCAATCAGATGTTTACGTAATCGGATTCTATGTCCATGAGAATCATAACAGATCGGGCCGAACTTGCAAGCTCTTCATAACAAGGAGACAATTATGCATTGGTATGTAATACAGTACAGAAGTCAAGCTCATAACTTAAGAGTAAAAAGTTATCTCGTGTGTTCTTCTCCTCTGTGTTCCTACTCTGGGATATGGAAGATGTCTGATTCTCTGGGGAGGAGGGGACAACCCTGGCCCGGTGTTACTGTTGACAGAGGCCGAGTCCCCAGGGCCTCCAGCCTCGGGGGACAATCCTCACCCGTTGTTGTTGTTGTTGACTGAGGGCGGGTCCCTGGCCCGTTGTTGCTGCTGACCCAAGCTGTGGCCCCTTATGTCTTCCCAGGGGCCCACCCTTGTCCAGGTGGCAGCTTCTCCCAGGGTCCTGCACGCTGGTCCTTCTGCTGTGATTGCCACGAAACCCTCCCCTCCCCAACACACACACACACACACACACACACACACACACACACAAACACACACACACTTACACACACACACACACACACACACACACAACACACACACTCACACACACACAGAATCATTGTGGACCGTTCTTACGTCAATATAAAACGCTGACACACACATCCCCGTCACAGATAATCTCGATAAACCATTTGAAATACTGTTAAGGATGTTGCTGGAGAAAGTTAACTTACCAACGGAGTGGAAAAAGGCAAACGTCATTCTTGATTTTTAAGCAAAGAGACCAAGAGGTTCCAGCAACTGGTCTGCTGGACGAGTATTCTCTGAAGTACTGGGAAGATGATCTGAAAATAGTCGAATGACGTCTTGCAGAGGAGAAACTACTTGAATGAGAGACAACACAGTTTCAGGAACATGTAGTACTGCTTAACACACGTCGTCGACTTCGATATGAGTGAGCTTTGTCTGAGGGCAAAGAGAAGACTGGGTGGAGTGTCTGTATAAAGCGTTTGACATTGTGCCTCAGAGGAGGCTGGTGAAGAAGCTGGAACTTCAGGCAGGAGTAAGGAGGAGACTACGTCGATGGACAGAAGGTTGTCTTACTACAAGTGAGCAGAGGACACATGTCAGAGGAGCCATCTCGCAATGTATTGAGGCTACCAGTAGCGTCCCGCAGGTTCTGTTCACTTCTGAGTTGGTCTGAGTCACGGTGGATGAAAAATGACGGGCGTAGAGAAAGCAGGTCCTGACGTGAACATCATCCAGCCGGGAATGAGCTGCAGGAACCTGTGTGTGGGAAGAATTCTTAGTGAAGAACACATGAAACTTACAATGACCATGTTTAACCTTACGTAATGGGAAAAGTACACGTAGAACACCATGCATACTAGTGTTCATAATCTAATTTTGATGATCAGGAACAAAATATTACCGAAAATAATGAGGGTAAGTTAAGGCTGATGCATGAGGCGGTGGGATACACACTTCTCGAGAGTTGGTAAAGTTCTAATGGCGAGGGATTAGAACTGTGAAGAAACAGTCGGGGAATACTTCCTTGGGTTCTTATGCAGATGGTCATGCAGACAGAGATTCTCAGAGTGTGTACACGAAGGTATCTTGTATCAGCTTTTCTTTGAGCTACAGTCAGATTGGCTCATACGTCTACAATATCAAATCTTATGTTGATAACTTGGAAAACGAAGATATCAGATATTATCTCCCACACCCTTGAAAAAGAAGGGAATCAGGATGTGCTTGAAAATAAGTACGTGGTTTGTGAGGACAAGAAGGGATAAGACAGGTAACTATGATAAGATACAGTTTCAGAAACTCCACAAAACTAAACAGTTTCTTGGGGATTTTAGACTGATAAGAGGAATCCTCTGTGAAGATATGATATACTATTTAGGAAGGTTGTATAGAATCTTCGACGAGGGGATCAGTACACCGGTGCTTTTGGCATTGAACAGAAAGATGTTATAAGAGAGACAGACAAGTTTCAGTGTCAAAAAGCAAAGCGCTTAGGAATGAGCTGTGGAGAAGTTATAGATGACACATCAGGCCGCCATTATTTGAAGGTTATAGGATAGTGAAGACTGAACATAGCATGAGTAGGATGGAGGAAGGGAGAAAGTTGTAAGATATATGTTGTGGACAAGGCGGGTGAAAACCCGGAAACTTTCCATGATATATAAGGAATAAATTGTCGGCTAAATGACGGGTGATCATCGAGAGGGATTCTGAGGAAAGTGTTGAAGACGATGAGAGAATGTGCGAGGAACTGGATGAAAATATCCAGTGTATTCGCAGTGGATGACACTGACTCCAACACCGGTGACATGGGATGGAGAAGGAGGACCTGCAGAGTTTGAACTCGGTGAAGAAGACGTAGATCGGTTGCTAAAGGATCTTTATCCATGTTAAGCACATGATAATGGTGGTGTCTCTCTATATATGCTCAAGAAGTGTACAGAAACACTTGGAAGGCCGCTGGAAGCTGTATACTGAAGGGAATGGAAGAAACTAAACGTCTTGTCTGTTTCCAAGAAAAGAGATCGGGTAATTTTGCCCTGAACTGCAGACCACTGTCTCTGATGAGTGAGGTCTGTAAACACGATGGAAAACATGTACTTTTGCAAAGGAGGTACTGCCCAGGTGACAGGTAACACGGTTTCAGGAGGAGGTGGAGGAGGTCATGTTAAACAGATCTCTTAGGAGGCTTCTGTGACGGAGCGTCCTCTGCTCTCGGCAAAAAGCGATGGATGGTTGGATTCTATGGTACTAGATTCTCTAGAAGGGTTTTTGAGACTGTGTGACATAGGCGACTGGTAAATTTTCAGGAGGTCATACCGTGAAGACTTCCTTGGCGGACTGACAGTAATCCCAGCGGAGGGAAACAGGAGACGCGTCTCAGAGGGCGCTTTCTGAGAGGCATTTCTTGGAGCCGTTGCTCTTCTTGATCTACCATGTGTACATACCTTGATCTGCCATGTGTACATACCTTGATCTGCCATGTGTACATACCTTGATCTACCATGTGTATATGCCTCGTCAGAAGGACTGAATCTGTACCTAGATATTTATGTTCGTGACGCTGTGGGTGTTAAAGAAATAATGATAAAGATAATTGTGTCACCTCACATAGAGACTTAAATTGGCCCCATGGTTGGTCTGATGCAGGGATGGTGTCATTCTATCTAGATTAAAGAAATAAAGATGAGACACAATGAGGAAAGACGTCAGTATGAATATGTTTGTGAAAGAAACTTGCACTCGACATCATACCTAACCTAACCTGACCTGACCTGACCTGACCTAACCTGACCTGACCTGACCTGACCTGACCTGACCTGACCTGATGTAACCTAACCTAACCTAACCTAACCTAACATTATCAGAACAACACATCAGGAGCACTGTGAACAAGGCAAGCTGTTTGTTAGTTAATATTAGAATTACGTATAAGGTCAAGGACAAGGACATGTTTGATCCACAGTTTGCAATTCACATTAACAAGGCAAGCTGTTTGTTAGTTATTATTAGAATTACGTATAAGGTCAAGGACAAGGACATGTTTAATCCACAGTTTGCAATTCACATTAGGAGGAAATTAGAATATGCGTCTCAAGTTTGGTCGCCTTACTTAAAGAACTTGAAGACACATGGAAATCTTACAGAGAAGGTCCATGGCAAGGGGAAAAAAGTTCGCGAAACAATGGAAATGAGAGACAAGAAGTTAGAGGCTATACACTTGTCCATCATGGTAAAGAGAAGAATAAGGAAGACTTGATCACAACTATGAAGTTTCTAAATCCATATGACCAAGTCGACAGTGAACATTTCTCTGAGAGATGCAGAGAAAGAGCAACAATAACTCATAGCAAGAGATTAAGCTAGAAACTTGTAAGAAAAGACGTAAAGAAGTTGTTTTATTGTATCAAGGTTATGGAGGAATAGCATGAGTTTGATGATGAAACTGTGAGTGCAGACAGCAGCATACAGAATTTCAAAAAGTTGTATGATAAAGTTCAAGAACTGGGGTGCCACGAGTATGGAACTCCCTCGCCGTGATGTACTTATAGAAAATAATTAAGTAATCACTCAGACGTAGACAGACAGTATTTGGCCCTGTCTGCAACAAGTCTCGGCAGTTCCAGTAAGTGGTTCGCTCTGTACACACAGTGAGAGTATCGATACACATATTGAGAGTTTCGCTACATACATTGAGAGTATCGCTACACATATTGAGAGTATCGCTACACATATTAAGAGCATCGTTACACATCTGGAGATTAGTAGAGATGTGACCTTCACGACCACTGCCACTTTCTCCCGCTGGTGGGGCTGGCGAGGTTTTTGTAAGGTCCACCCGCGATGGTGGGCGCGGGGGGAGGCTGGGCTGGAGCCGAGGGAGGGCGTGGTAGGCGCATGGTAACCGTGGAAGGTGAATTACGTTTACTCCTTCGGTTCCCCAAGTCACCTACCATGGCGGAGACAAACATTACAGTCACGCCACAAACTGGAGTGTGCAGAGTTAAGTGAACACAAGTCAGGAGGAAGCAAATAACAAGTGTCGAATGAGGGTCTGTCTGTAAGCTAGGCTAAGTGACCACCTGTCATCAATACATAGGCTGTCATCAATACATAGGCTGTCATCAATCGCCAGTTGAAAAGTGACATACACACATGCATGGCCAACACAGTGATATGGGGGACACATTACAAAGCGCTCCCCATATGGTGGACATGGTACTATACATGGAGGCAAATATACAGTGTGGGTGTAGTACGCAAGGCAGGAGAGTGTGCTAAGGGAGGAGGGAGAAGTGTTATTCAGGGGTCAGGGGCAGTTTGATGTTTGAGGAACTGAGAGAGACGGAGTGAGGAGGCGATAGAAGGAAGGTAGAGTGGTAGGTCGATTGGCGTGTGACAGGGTGGTAAAAGGTGAGGGAGGGAAGGTGTGCTGCGTGAGGGAGGGTGTCCTAGGTGAGGGAGGGTGTGCTAGGTGAGGGAGGATATGCTAGGTGAGGGAGGATGTGCTAGATGAGAGGTCTGCTAGGTGAGGGAGGATGTGCTAGGTGAGGGAGGATATGCTAGGTGAGGGAGGATGTGCTAGGTGAGGGAGGATTTGCTAGGTGAGGGAGGATGTGCTAGGTGAGAGAGAATGTGCTAGGTGAGGGAGGATGTGCTAGGTGAGGGAGGATGTGCTAGGTGAGGGAGGGTGTGCTAGGTGAGGGAGGATGTGCTAGGTGAGGGAGAATGTGCTAGGTGAGGGAGAATGTGCTAGGTGAGGGAGGGTGTGTTAGGTGAGGGAGGGTGTGCTAGGTGAGGGAGGATGTGCTAGGTGAGGGAGGGTGTGCTACGTAGGTAGGGCGGTGTGGGAGGGGTACGAAAGAAGGGAGAGTATGGAAGGGAGGATGTGGCAGGTAGATAAGGTGGGAGTGAAGGTGCTCTAAGCACGTAGGAAGGGAGGGTGTGGCAGATTGAGATAGGGAGAGTGTGGTAGATGGGGAAGAAAGGTGTGGTAGATGGGGAGAAAAGGTGTGGTAGAGAGGGCGGCAGTGTGCGTCCACACATCCCTCACTCAATATTCTGGGTCACGGGGTTCACTCACACCTGGCCACGTCGATAGTCACGAGACCCACGAGGCCACAGCGCCTCCTGACACACAAGTCTGGTCAGTCGCGGATCGAGTGTCGTGTGGGTGTTGCCCTCAGAGTACCTGGGCTTCTGCTGGAGGCCTGACGAAGGAGGTGTCGTGTGGAGCGAGTGAGGTGATCGACGTAGGTAGATGTTTAGCTCTGGCGGTGACTTGGTGTTTTGCCAAGTGGGTCACGACTCTCTCATATGAATCATATATTCTCATATCTTCGATCACATTCTTGAGAGATATTGTCGTGCCCTGTGTGTTGGCCGCGAGCTGGTTGGAGAGAGAGAGAGAGAGAGAGAGAGAGAGAGAGAGAGAGAGAGAGAGAGAGAGAGAGAGAGAGAGAGTACCTTAGGACCATGTTGTTCGGAGAGTTATGATGGAATTTATGGGTCAGTGAGATTACGTTGCCGCTGTGTGAGCTGGTGTGTTGTGCATGTGTAGCTCTCAGTCCGGCTACGTTTCTTCGTCAGACCATTACAGATATTATTACCGGACATGACCACTCACGGCTTAAGTCGCTACTACACGGAATTCTTATCCAGAAAAGACGTGTCCTTGAAGGATATATATATATATATATATATATATATATATATATATATATATATATATATATATATATATATATATATATACATACAGGGAAGGAAGTATTGGGAAGAGGAAGATACAAATTAGTTACTGATCTTTTTTTTTTTTTTTTTTTTTTTGAGAGAGAGAGAGACTACAGGTGTAGGTTTGATTGAAGTGTTGATACTTGCTGGATAAGTGGTTTTCTCGAGTCTTATTCATTTACCCTCGGCAGACTCAGGGTGTGTGTGTGTGTAGTGATATTGTTGCTTCTTGGTTTGGGAAAGGTAATTAGCTGAGGTAAGCTGAGCATTGTTTCATTTTGTGCATCAGTTGATGGCTAAATCCTCTCCCAATCTCTGAGGCTCCGTAGGAACCAAGTGTGTTCCATGTTCCTACCGCTGTCCAGGTCGTGGAGAGGCTTACGCTCTCTGCTTCCATTTTCTTTTGGTTTCTGCCAGACTTTGTGTGCTGCTTCCCTGAAGCCTCCACCACCAAGTGGTTTTACTCGCAGTCGTTTGTGTTGTTCTTCAGTGGTATCGATGTTTTGGGTCCTTCTAGTTTGTCACGAAAAATAGGGTTGTGTTTTGTATCGTCTGTAGCTTCAGCGTATGTGTGTGTGTGTGTGTGTGTGTGTGTGTGTGTGTGTGTGTGTGTGTGTGTGTGTGTGTGTGTGTGTGTGAGGAGGTTAGGACTGAGGACATCATGGCCTTCAGTAGGGAACAATGTTTGCCTCTCCGGAAGGTGCCAGTATCTGTAAAATCTGGCCAAGGCCACTTTTCCTTGTGGTGTTCTTTTTGCCGATATTACGTATTGTCAAGCCTGATAATGTGAGTGTGTGGTGCAGGATGTTGCAGTTCTTGTGGTGCCTTATCCTGGATGGCCTGAGTTCTGGATTCTGTTCTTACCAGCACCACTGTAGTGAGTTTGTTATGTTTGTATACAGTTTCTAAACCTTTCCGAATTTGCTGAGTTTTATTGTCTCCCATGGTGCTCCGTGAGTGAGTTCCAGGAGTGAGTTATTGGAGACTACTCTTGTAATGTCATCATCTTTGTATAAGATGTCTATGTGGACTTATAGTGGGAGAAAGTCCGCTGTGTTGGTAAGGAATGGCGTGGGTGACAGGACGCTCCCTTGGTGGACCTTCGCTTAGTATACAAAATTTGATGACGTTGCAGAGGTGGATGGTGATGTCTGCGGTGCGCTGGCTAAGGTAATTACCCAGTGTTTTTCTGTGTTCTGTGGCGCGCCTCACTGTAATGGCTTATATTGTAAGCCGTTGGTTCGGGCTTTGTGGAAAGCTTTGTTCGTGTGTGTCTGTTGACTGTGTGATGTATTCCTTGTCCTTCGCAAATTGCTTTTTTCTTTCCTGTTGCGACCACAATTGCAGAGTTTGCGCACCTACCTCTTTGAAATCCGTAATGATCCTGACTACAGAAGTAGATTTCACGGTGCCTTCTTGATTTGAACGTGAAATATTCCCTCAAAGATGCATGTAAAATGTCCATCTAAGAGAGAGAGAGAGAGAGAGAGAGGGGGGGGGGGGGGACAGTAATTTTCTGGGTCTCCGGCATTCCTAGTTTTGATATCCATGTCACACTAAACCAGACACTGACAGCGGCGCACGTCATATGTTCCTGTGGTTCTTTAGACCTCGGGGGAAGATATCCTGTGTTCAGCAGAGCATTGTAAGACATTCAGAAGGTAGTGAAGACCTTCGTGACCCACCACGTTGGTTTGTTTCCTGTCTGTATGACTCTCTTCTGGGGGTGAGTTCCTGGTTTCACAGATGGCTTTCCGTAACTCTGGCTGTGAGAGCGAGTTGTGGGAGGCCAGCCAGGTTGAGTGTGTGTGTGGTCAGACGTGAGGTAGTTATATCCCTACTCTCAGTCAGCCAGTCAGTAATATCTTGTTGATGATCTTCGATAATAGTTTCTGCTTTCCTCATTCATGATTTTCAACACTGATTTCCATGTGTTCATGACTGCTTGCGCCATGCAGGGGTGTTGTCATAAATTCTGGAAGGAGCGCTTGCGTGTCTTCCTCGTGTGGTAGAACTTTTGAAACTGGTCAGGAAATTATTAATCAGCAATTGATTTATGGGAGGCTTAGCATAACTCCTCAGACTCATGGTTAAACTCATGGATGATTAAGACATGCCCGGATTCATGGATCACTAGGACCTTCGTCAGACATTTACAACTGTTGTGATTTAGGTCTGAGAATAGACTGCGTGAGCTGGTGGCTCATGTAAGCTCGTGAGATCTTCATGTTGTTGTCTGCAGGTATATATATATATATATATATATATATATATATATATATATATATATATATATATATATATATATATATATATATTCCTCTGAGTCCACGGGGACTCATACGAATATCTTGATCACGCGCAAAATTGTGATCCTTTCCAACATATATATATATATATATATATATATATATATATATATATATATATATATATATATATATACATATATATATATATATACATGTGTATGGGGGTGGGTTGGGCCATTTCTTTCGTCTGTTTCCTTGCGCTACCTCGCAAACGCGGGAGACAGCGACAAAGCAAAAAAAAAAAAGAAAAAAAAAAAAAAAAATATATATATATATATATATATATATATATATATATATATATATATATATATATATATATATATATATATATAACGCCAACATTATCGTATTACCTTGAAAAACCTGTAAAATCTCAGGAGGCAATGAAACCTTGGGAGAAATGGAGAGAGAGAGAGAGAGAGAGAGAGAGAGAGAGAGAGAGAGAGAGAGAGAGGCACATGCATGAAAAACCTATATCATGCAAATGTACACACTTCTGTCTTCTCTTCCATTTCAAACTATCCTTTCTTTATAAAGTCCCACCTCTTCTGTCTCTCCTCTAACCACCCTATTAAAAGGGGGGAGGGGGGCAACAGCTGCACTTTCCCTCGTACATCCTGTAATGTAAAAATAGAATACATGGATGATCCATACCGTACAGCATTAGAAGATTATCATCATTCAAGTTTAAATGGTTTCATTTCTGTATATCCTCGTTTTATGAAGCGTGTTTCTATTATCTGTATCATTCCCTTTTTGCGCTACCGCTCACGGGATGAACATGGGATACACAATGAATTTGCAGGGGACACAGGCACAAATCAAATTGTTATTTTGGAACCACATATACAATGCGTCGACTGTGGTGGGCTTACATACATCAACATGATAATGGTATCACATCAGGTCATCGTAGTTTTGGGTATCACATCAGGTCATCGTAGTTTTGGGTATCACATCAGGTCATCGTAGTTTTGGGTATCACAGGTCATCGTAGTTTTGGGTATCACATCAGGTGATCGTAGTTTTGGGTATCACATCAGGTCATCGTAGTTTTGGGTATCACATGAGGTCATCGTAGTTTTGGGTATCACATGAGGTCATCGTAGTTTTGGGTATCACATGAGGTCATCGTAGTTTTGGGTATCACATGAGGTCATCGTAGTTTTGGGTATCACATGAGGCCATCGTAGTTTTTCAGATGTACTGATGACTTGTGGCTTACTTCTGTTGTGGTGAGATGTGTTGGTTTGTTACCGACTCTCTGGCGTCACCCGCTTGTCACCACGTCCAGGCGTCGGGCCCCCAGCTGCCATCATCACCTTCCACCTGAGAGACCAGCTGTCTAACACGCCGCCTGGAGGAGAGAGAGAGAGAGAGAGAGAGAGAGAGAGAGAGAGAGAGAGAGAGAGAGAGAGAGAGAGAGAGAGAGAGAGTAATTTCACATGAGACGTGGCTTGCTGCTGGTGAGGAGCTACCTTCTACATTCCAACAGGAAGTGAGGGTCGTGGTCTCCCTGGGTGTTAATACAACCCCATTGCCACCCACTGAGCATGTGACCCCCCCACCCGCACCAACACCATGAACCTGGGTCAGTGCTGCCCTCCTACACCAT
Source organism: Panulirus ornatus (assembly GCF_036320965.1). NCBI lineage: Eukaryota > Metazoa > Arthropoda > Malacostraca > Decapoda > Palinuridae > Panulirus > Panulirus ornatus. The sequence continues at coordinate 43,885,667 of NC_092243.1, read as the reverse complement.
CTGTTCGTCATCATTATTAACCATATATCAACTTAATGACCCAGTCGGGGCTACCATCATGGCAAGCCTGGTCATGCAGACATGACAGGCACACCGATACTGCCCCAGCCGTGGCCATAACTGCCCCACCTTCCCAGAGAGAGAGAGAGAGAGAGAGAGAGAGAGAGAGAGTCATACTATGTGAACAACGGGAGCAACCGAACAGCCAGCCGTAACTTGGTGACCACTGGCTCGCTACACACACATCACTCCTCACACTCTTGGCCTGTGTGTTCCTCGGTTGCCCTCACACATACAGCCCAGGACTCGAAGAGGAGACGGAGTGGCAGTGGATGTCCGGGGCATAACAGAGGACCTGGTAGGAGGTAGGTCAGGTAGTGAGTCACAGGAGGAGACATTTCAGCATGAGGGGCGGTCATTCAGCTTCACAGTCCAGTAGGACATGACCTCATCTACTGGCAAGGTTTATATTTTCCTATTACTCTCGAGGAAACTCCTGAGCTTCAGCAACATTACTGAGTCATGCTGTAGAAGGTCGTCCCTCCCATGATCACGTGTGACACCTCACCCTCAATGTAGTAACATCTCATCTTCCCCATACCTCATGTTGACCTGTGTCCTCCAGCCCACGGTGACCTGTGCCATCACACCACATCTGGTTTAGCCACCTCCTCCTCCTCCTCCACTGTCTTCCCTGTGGTTGTCTTCCCTTGAGTTACACTCCCCGGCTATGGCCAGCCTGTGCTGAGGATGCTGAGCGCCTTCACTGAGGCTATGGCCAGTCTGTGCTGAGGATGCTGAGCGCCTTCACTGAGGCTATGGCCAGTCTGTGCTGAGGATGCTGAGCGCCCGCACTGAGCAGAGTTTGGTTGTTGAATCACTGTGTTTCCCAGGCTACACGCCTTAACGTGGGCAAGACATTACAAGCACCGGATTTCTAGTGTACATAAAGTTAAATAGAATACATGTTAGTGTGAGGCTAGATACATATGTGGGTTAGGGCCATTTGTGTGTAGTACATAGACCCACGTACAGCAGAAGGTGGGTCTGTATTGAGATAAGAGGTACAGTAGTGCAGTATACATGGCAAGTCACCGAGGTAGACTGGGTATCCCATGTGTTCAGTATACAGATAGTCAGACAGCGAGGAGTGGGTGAGAGCTTTGTCCAGGAGTGACGTGTGCAACATTCCGGCCGGCCAGGGACGCAGTGAGGCTCCTGGCGGCGAGGAAGGCGCCCGTGACAGCGAGGTGCGCCACAGGGGCGGTGTTGGCGCTGGGCTGACAACACAACCTGAGGGAGGGAAGAGTGTTACGAGGTGTTCACGCCGTCTGCGGTGGGTTAGTCAGTGAGGCGGGCCGGCAGGGGTGGAGGAAGCGGAGTGAGGTGTGAGGTGGAAGCACGGGGAAAGGTGCCGTGGCCAGAGGTAGTAATGAGGCCAAGTAGCCCCACTCCAGCCTCTCTTTAACCTTGACTTTCTCGCCGCCTCGGGACATATGCTGAATTATTCAAGGATCAATTACGTATGTGTTGCTGGTTTCATGCCAAGGGATCTTCTGGGATCTGTTGGTTTTTCTTTTAACCGTATTTGTCCTCTCTTGACTCATCGTTTCTGACGTCTTTACGAAGGTAATATTTCCCTAAAGTTTCCATTGTTGTCTTTGTCCTTGCCTCGAGGGAAGGCACAGTAAACAACACGTATATGACCTGGGGTACCTCCTGGCCTCTGACCCCTCGCGACCCCCTCCTTATCTCTGGAAATGCTACGTTCCGTGTCCGACTGTTTTTATCTAACCCTGGGGCGTGTTTGGCCAGCGATCGATGCAGCCAGCGACTGGAGGGTGCTGGCTATAGTTCAGGATCCCGAGCACCACAGCCCTCACCTCCCTGCGTGACCTCATGATCCACACACACACACACACACACACACACACACACACACACACACACAGCAAGTTACAGTGGCACTTCCTATGGCAGCAGCATGTCCTCCTGACGGAGATGTGTGGTACTGCTCACAGCCACTCCCCGGAGGGAGGGACGTGTACCATCCATCCTAGGCTGATTGATTTTTATTTGTGCCACTGTCAGCGGCCGGTTTATTATGTCGGCCAAGCCCATCCTGAGAACGGAAGGCCAAAAGGATTCCAGAGGTCACACTTGGTCCTTGTCAGACCGACTCCAGTGGCTGGAGAATTATGACATAAATTGTTACAAAATTGGTTTATTACACCAGTTTACAGTCTTTCATGTTGTCAGTTCATACACTAGTGGATACAATCTCAGAATTTCAGGTAACTTATTATTAACTATAAAGCATTGCACCATTTCTTGCTGGACCTATGTATAAAAAGATTATGTTTGTCAGTGTAAAAGACATAATGTTCTAGTTTGTGTCCAAATCTCTGACCACAAACTTTACAATTCACATGTAATCTACTGATCTTATTACTTTCTCCATATACATGTTTCCTTTACACATCTCACTGTGATGGAAAAGGGATTTACTAGGATCTTTAGCACTTGTCTGATTCAAATGTTTGTGTTTGTTTTTTCCTCATTACCGTTAGAAGTCTTGTGATAGACAACCTAATATTATGCTCGACAGCCTCTTTAGTTAGCGCAAGTTTGGTTAAATCATCGATTATAACATACTCTCAGACACCTGTGTGGCTGACAGTCCACAACAGTTTGATTTGGTTCCCCATAACAGTAGTACCCACATATCTTTCTCTGGCTCCAGAGGCCATGTTACGTCGTGATCCTTAAGTGTTGAGGACAGATAGTGAAGATAAAGAATCAGAGATAATTGCACTGTTTTGGTGGTGATATATATATATATATATATATATATATATATATATATATATATATATATATATATATATATATATATATATATATATTTATATATATATATGGGATGTATATATGGGAATGGGATGTATTTAGGGAATCAGTGATGGATTGCGCAAAAGATTCTTGTGGCATGAGAAGAGTGGGAGGTGGGTTGATTAGAAAGGGTAGTGAGTGGTGGGATGAAGAAGTAAGAGTATTAGTGAAAGAGAAGAGAGAGGCATTTGGACGATTTTTGCAGGGAAAAAATGCAATTGAGTGGGAGATGTATAAAAGAAAGAGACAAGAGGTCAAGAGAAAGGTGCAAGAGGTGAAAAAGAGGGCAAATGAGAGTTGGGATGAGAGAGTATCATTAAATTTTAGGGAGAATAAAAAGATGTTCTGGAAGGAGGTAAATAAAGTGCGTAAGACAAGGAAGCAAATGGGAACTTTGTGAAGGACACAAATGGGGAGGTGATAACAAGTAGTGGTGATGTGAGAAGGAGATGGAGTGAGTATTTTGAAGGTTTGTTGAATGTGTTTGATGATAGAGAGGCAGATATAGGGTGTTTTGGTCGAGGTGGTGTGCAAAGTGAGAGGGTTAGGGAAAATGATTTGGTAAACAGAGAAGAGGTAGTAAAAGCTTTGCGGAAGATGAAAGCCGGCAAGGCAGCAGGTTTGAATGATATTGCAGTGGAATATATTAAAAAAGGGGGTGACTGTATTGTTGACTGGTTGGTAAGGTTATTTAATGTATGCATGACTCATGGTGAGGTGCCTGAGGATTGGCGGAATGCGTGCATAGTGCCATTGTACAAAGGCAAAGGGGATAAGAGTGAGTGCTCAAATTACAGAGGTATAAGTTTGTTGAGTATTCCTGGTAAATTATATGGGAGGGTATTGATTGAGAGGGTGAAGGCATGTACAGAGCATCAGATTGGGGAAGAGCAGTGTGGTTTCAGAAGTGGTAGAGGATGTGTGGATTAGGTGTTTGCTTTGAAGAATGTATGTGAGAAATACTTAGAAAAGCAAATGGATTTGTAGTTAGTATTTATGGATCTGGAGAAGGCATATGATAGAGTTGATAGAGATGCTCTGTGGAAGGTATTAAGAATATATGGTGTGGGAGGCAAGTTGTTAGAAGCAGTGAAAAGTTTTTATCGAGGATGTAAGGCATGTGTACGTGTAGGGAGAGAGGAAAGTGATTGGTTCTCAGTGAATGTAGGTTTGCGGCAGGGGTGTGTGATGTCTCCATGGTTGTTTAATTTGTTTATGGATGGGGTTGTTAGGGAGGTAAATGCAAGAGTTTTGGAAAGAGGGGCAAGTATGAAGTCTGTTGGGGATGAGAGAGCTTGGGAAGTGAGTCAGTTGTTGTTCGCTGATGATACAGCGCTGGTGGCTGATTCATGTGAGAAACTGCAGAAGCTGGTGACTGAGTTTGGTAAAGTGTGTGGAAGAAGAAAGTTAAGAGTAAATGTGAATAAGAGCAAGGTTATTAGGTACAGTAGGGGTGAGGGTCAAGTCAATTGGGAGGTGAGTTTGAATGGAGAAAAACTGGAGGAAGTGAAGTGTTTTAGATATCTGGGAGTGGATCTGTCAGCGGATGGAACCATGGAAGCGGAAGTGGATCATAGGGTGGGGGAGGGGGCGAAAATTTTGGGAGCCTTGAAAAATGTGTGGAAGTCGAGAACATTATCTCGGAAAGCAAAAATGGGTATGTTTGAAGGAATAGTGGTACCAACAATGTTGTATGGTTGCGAGGCGTGGGCTATGGATAGAGATGTGCGCAGGAGGATGGATGTGCTGGAAATGAGATGTTTGAGGAAAATGTGTGGTGTGAGGTGGTTTGATCGAGTAAGTAACGTAAGGGTAAGAGAGATGTGTGGAAATAAAAAGAGCGTGGTTGAGAGAGCAGAAGAGGGTGTTTTGAAATGGTTTGGGCACATGGAGAGAATGAGTGAGGAAAGATTGACCAAGAGGATATATGTGTCGGAGGTGGAGGGAACGAGGAGAAGAGGGAGACCAAATTGGAGGTGGAAAGATGGAGTGAAAAAGATTTTGTGTGATCGGGGCCTGAACATGCAGGAGGGTGAAAGGAGGGCAAGGAATAGAGTGAATTGGAGCGATGTGGTATACAGGGGTTGACGTGCTGTCAGTGGATTGAATCAAGGCATGTGAAGCGTCTGGGGTAAACCATGGAAAGCTGTGTAGGTATGTATACTTGCGTGTGTGGACGTGTGTATGTACATGTGTATGGGGGGGGGGTTGGGCCATTTCTTTCGTCTGTTTCCTTGCGCTACCTCGCAAACGCGGGAGACAGCGACAAAGTATAAAAAAAAAAAAAAAAAAAAAAAAAAAAAATATATATATATATATATATATATGCAAGTTGGAGAGCAATGAGTGCAGGTGATATAGTCCAGTCTGTGTGGTAGATGCTCAGTTGTTTATTCTCATTTTCCTTTGATCTGGTACCACTGGGGCTGGATCACAGTGGCAGCGGCGCTTCTTGCCCTCCCAGTGGCAGGAATGAGAAACCGTCAATATAGATACACTGTAAGTCCTTCATCCATTCAGTGGGTTATACACAACACCCGTTGTGTCTCTCTTAACAACACCCTACACTGTCACCTGGAGCGCACAACACTCCACATTGACACCTGGAACTCACAGCACCTCACCCTGGAGTCTGGAACTCACAACACCTCACCCTGGAATCTGGAACGCACGGGTCTCCACACTGACGTTTACATAGAACTCACTGTATTCCATGTGAGCACGTGGAACTGACAGCAACCCGCATTGGAAATCACAACACCACAAACCCCACACAAGTACCTGAGACTCACAACACTCTACACACAGGCACGTGAAACTCACAACACCCTACACACAGGCACGTGAAACTCACAACACCCTACACACAGGCACGTGAAACTCACAACACCCTACACACAGGCAGCTGACACCTCTCACGCACTTGCACGTTCTGACCGCTGTGTCCTCCTGCTCAGTCATCATCATGTAAGGAGCAGCAGGACACAGCTCTGAGTTCCGTGATACACGATGACCATGACCTGTGTTAGGTCTCACCTCACGTCCCTCTTTGTCATGCCTCAGGCCTCAGCACACAGGTCCACACCAGAAGTTATCTTCCAGTCATGGTGGAACCTCTGTTCTCGCTCACAGGCAGCCCTCCACAGGCAGGGTCTGCATGTCATTAAACACAACTCACCACCTGTTTGTTAATTATCTCTTTGTAATAATCAATAGCCTGTGTAGTGTCAGGACATTACGCCCAGGCATCTGGTGGCACACCATGTTCTTGGTTGGTCTTCTTGGAGAAGTGTGGCTGGTGAGGTGGTCGCCTCGCTGAGGGATGAAGGTAACACCTGCTGAGTTATGATGCTGACGCGGCAGGTCTGTGTGGCTCCTGCCGTAGTGGTATGCTGAATGTTAACTCTCCTTCCCTCTGGTGGCGTCTACGGACACCTGTTGACTGTGAGTCACCACCTCTGATGTGGCTGGATGTTGGCTGGAGTTAATATGTCACATTCTGCCTTCCCTCCTTCATCCTGCGTTACTGGGTTGTGGTCCCTATGGTATCGTAGTGAGGAAATAAAACGTAGACACGCCATAGGTTACTCAAGGTTGTACTCTCATGTATGACGTAGTACAGATGATGTAGGTAGAGACAGCCGGGCGAGTCCGCTCCGAGGACATTACGCGAATTCTTGTGGAGAATGAGTAATCGCGACCCAGATTACGAAGTTAAGTTTGCCGATGTCTCTCCCCAAACTTGGATGTGTACTTTACCGCAGGGGGAGTGCTGTGCTTGGCGGCCAGATACCATGTTAAGAGACAGGGGAATTGACAATATTGATTTTACCTTATCGCTCAGTCACCAGATGGCATGTGACCTTTCTCTCTGCGTTGAAGGAGCAGATGTTGAAGTGAAATGATCCATATGGTAAAGGTCAGGCTTCAGTCTGGGTGTGTAAGGGTTTGTGGTGTGTGTTGAACTTTCTGTTGATAGCCCACCTATGAGGAAAAAGCGAGTCTGACTCACTGGCACAAGAAATGGATGACTGTTCAAGATTGTGTGGCTGGCTCTCTACTGTGTCGTGTTGGCATAAGTCTGGGTGACACTTTCTCCCAGCCAGCTGGCCTGGTCATACACTGACATCCATTATGTCAACACTGAAGAGACGGAGGAAACAACAGAAGGATAAACAGGACGGGGGAAACGCAACAGGAAACAAGAGACTCAAATGCATCATGTTTAGCGTTATCCTTGGCGTCGTTTCCCACCGAATATTACAGGACCAGAGATCCTACATGCTAGTATTGTCTGCCTCACTCGCTCAGAGAGGCACTTCCTCTACAGACGAAAGTTCCTGCTGGAGGAGAGCAACATGGGCTCCTGTTACTCGCACAGGTAACTCTAAACGCCAAATGTTTGTTACCTCTGCCTGCAGGACGTGAGGAACGCTGCCCACCAGACCACTCGTAACTGTTGACTTGTAAATCAAGATGAAGTACTTCACTAGTGAAGGGAATGGTCGAGTTCCTCGCGCCTCTCTCTCCCTCTGCGTCAGCCAAGATCCGTGGGAGTTGTGTCAGTGTATACTGCTACAAGTCCTGCACATATATTATGACATGAACACTCCGAAGACATCACCTGTCATGTCTGTAACACACAAACACAATGGGGCTCCCACGATATATATGTTTATACATGTGTATGTGGGTGGGTTGGGCCATTCTTTCGTCTGTAACCTTGCGCTACCTCGCTAACGCGGGAGACAGCGACAAAGAAAAAAAAGAATATTGATGATAATAATATATATATATATATATATATATATATATATATATATATATATATATATATATAGAGAGAGAGAGAGAGAGAGAGAGAGAGAGAGAGAGAGAGAGAGAGAGAGCGGGGGGGGGGGGGGGGCATCATTCGCCTGTATCCATTCTTTAACGCGCCGAAACCAGAGCCCCCGATCCACGACCAGGCAGGCCCCCCTCTTCCATGGTTTACCCCGGCTGCTTCATATGCCCAAGTTCAGTCTATTGACAGCACGTCTTCCCCTGTATACCACATCGCTCCAGTTCACTCTATCCCGAGCACTCAAACTATTTTTTCTCTTCATATCTCTATTCTCAATATGGTCTCTCTTTCCCCTCGTACCGTCTACTTCTGACACATATATCCCCTGTGTCAACCTCTGCTCCTCTCCTTAGCTCTACACCATTACTGCACACCCTCCTCTGCTCTCTCCGTCGCACTCCTCTTATCACCACACCTCATCCTCACTCACACTTCTCTTACTGGATCAAGCCTCCTGGCCCCTCGGTGCACCATGTGGTGTATTGCACGGATCCAGGCGGCTGTGTTGTAGTGATAACAGAAAAATTGTTGATACACAAGCGGTTCCCTCTTTACCATGTACTGTTAAAGAGCAAGGATATAGAATGTTACATAGCGTGCGCCTTCAACCATGTGTGTGTGTGTGTGTGTGTGTGTGTGTGTGTGTACTCTTATGTTTACATAAACATGGCTCTTGAGACATTGTTAGCAAGTGTGTGGCAATATAATGCTTTACGAGTGGGGTAAAAGTGTGTTATGGTCGGGTTATGGCGGCCATATTAGGAGGAGGCAACCTTGTCTGTGGTGTACGCTAGGCCAGGTGGTGAGGCCTCCTTCCCGTCTCACTCCAGGTGGTGAGGCCTCCCTCCTGTCCCACTCCAGGTGGTGAGGCCTCCCTCCCGTCCCACTCCAGGTGGTGAGGCCTCCCTCCCGTCCCACTCCAGGTGGTGAGGCCTCCCTCCTGTCCCACTCCAGGTGGTGAGGCCTCCCTCCTGTCCCACTCCAGGTGGTGAGGCCTCCCTCCCGCCCCACTCCAGGTGGTGAGGCCTCCCTCCTGTCCCACTCCACCGCTGGTCAACTGCCACATAACCTCAGGTATGAGGTGGGGTAGTGTGCCCGTGTGTGGTGGACGACCACCACCATAGGCTCTTACCACGGGTACCTGACGTCTCATGATATCGGACGTCATGTACATGTGATGTGTCATGTTACTGTTGACCAGCAGAGGTGATCATGCACCAGGATGAGGACCCTCAGCAGGTTTCATGCATCACGGGTAAGGACCCTCAGCAGGTTATCATGCAATAGGGTTGAGGGCCCCGGCAGGTTATCATGCATCAGGGGTAAGGACCCCGGCAGGTTATAATGCACCAGCACCACCACTATCATCACTGTTAACACCGCCATCATCAACACTCCAACGCTGTTATCATCAACGCTAACACCACCAACACAATCAGTGTCATCAGCACTGCTTACACCACCAGAAACAACCACAATACAGGTATTGGTACACTGGCCACCACCACAACAACAACAATAATTCTAACAACACGTCTCAACCCCACACGGACACCAGACGGCGCGGAGCCAGCCGATAGCTTTTTATAACTTGGCTGGTGTCCCCCAAGGAGCATGGCCCTCACTGGCAGGCCTAATGATCTACAAGGGATGTCCGAGGGAACAAGGACCTTACTGACAGGCCTAATGAGCCTACCAGAGCCTGGAACTTTATCTTACCATTAACAGTAGCAAGACGTCACTTGTTACCTTATATAGATCCCCTAGTACATGTAGCAGTGTACGGGTGGGTACACGTGTCAGGTCTCGTCCAGAGTGTAGGCCTAGGGCAGTGCGGGAGGTCAGGGAGATCTCGTGGGTTCTGGCACCTGACCTGGCTGGCTATATATGGGCTCGTCTTCCACAAGCTTACCTCGAGCCCTCACCTCCACATCACACACACACACACACACACACACACACACACACACACACACACACACACACACACACACACACACACACACACACCTGTCGCTTACTGTAGTGTGTGTGTGTGTGTGTGTGTGTGTGTTCATGCATGCTATGATGCAATGTTTACATGAGATCTACATGAGACAGACAGACAACAGGAGGCCTGATTAGCTTTAAAGGATCGTAACTTATGTCGTGTTTCATTAGGAAAACTTGAGACGGGCGTCCAGCACTGTGGAGCAGAGTGACGGAAGCTACTGATTGTAAGTGTGGGTCGTATGTGTGTGACAGAAGACATCGGTCGTGTGGTGAAAGCACCTCAGCTCCTGCTGGTGTAGCTTGAGACCTGGGGGCTTTTTACAGAGGCAGTAGGCCCGCGGGAAGGTCACCACGGAGGAACGTCGTGCCAGACCCAGGCCGGGGGAGTGTCGCACGTCCAGGAACAGACTGTTTGTACAGGTGATCATGTGTCATGGATCGTTCGTATTAGAAAGATGAAGGAACCACTGTTGGCTACTCAGATAAGAGACGATGAAACAGTGGAACAAGTCTTATCACGGAGGATTTCCCGCTGCAAGGTTTCCTGAAACAACCACGCAACACAAAGGGCTTCAAGATGACCTTAACCCTAGCCCTAAACCCGAGCCCTAACCCTGGCGTGTCACCAGTCCCTGACTCCTCCCTCACCTGAGCCATGAGCGCCTCGCTGCAGGTATGTGACTGCAGGTAGCGGAGGGAGGGAGACCCGGCCATTATTGTAGGTCTGGTCTTGCTGGTGACTGTGAGTGAGGCTCTTACATATGCCTGGCTTCCTTAATTACGCTGCGCTGCTGACATTTGGCGTTATCTCTGACCTGGGGTCACACACACCCACAGGGAAAGGCTAGAGACTTTGAGTTTGTCCACTTTGGAAGAGAGAAGAGTAAGGGGTGACCTGATCACAACCTTTAAGATTGTCTAACATCGGTGACGTGGACAGTGGACAGACTCTGCAAGGGATGTAGGGATAGAGAAGCCAGAGGACATGTTGTGAAATTAAGCAAGAAACTTGTTCAAAAGAGATGTAAAGAAATACTTTTATAGTACAAGTTGTGGATGAATGGAGTAGAACTGTCAACATGGTTGATGCAGACAGCATACATGAATGTAAGCTGCATGATAGGAGAGAATGTTCACAAGATGAGCCCCACGGGTGTGAAACTCCCTCCTCTAACGCTACTAACAGGTAATTAAACACACAAACACCTACTGGCCTCCATGCAGTGGTGAGCGTTTACTGACCATCATTCAGCACTGTCTTGTTCGGAGTCGAAGCGAGTCCTGGGCTTGGCTGTTGACACACCCATCCCAGGTGCTCATCCTCCCCTCGGGACTGGTCGATAAATGGTTATCTTGCTGAGGCTGCTGTATGTGTGTGTGTAGGTGTGTTTGTGTGAGTGTGTGGGTGTGTTTGTGTGTGTGTGTGGGTGGGTGTGTGTGTTTATACATACATAGACGTAAGGACTTGGTACATATATTCATGGTTAAGAGACGCTGATACACGAGTGTAAAACTCTTTCCCCGTAACACATACAGTAATCACACAGGAGAAAAAGAACTGAGCGTTGGAAGGTGGGTGAGGAGGGATAAGTTGAGACGTGTTGAAAAGAGCATTATGGACTAGTACTAAGGCGAAAGACATTCCAAATCTTTGCCTTAAGTTCACCAGAAACAAATTGTCGCTTAAAGAGGAACTCATCATGTTGAGGGACTTACGGAGAACAACTCTTCCAGAAGGGGAGAAAATATGTGAGGAACTGAGGGGTTGATATGTGTTTCCACAGTGGAGGATAACACTGCACCAGTGGGAATGGGTTGGATAACACTTCACCAGTGGTAGTAAGGTGGGAAGGGGGAAGAATTCCTGGCGTGTATAAAGTGTAACAGATAAGTTATAATCAGGTTAATGAAACACCCTGGCCTGTATAAGGGATGAGGATGGTACCGCCAGGGAGGAGTGTTCCATGCACCAGGCTGTAGGTGGTCATGACGGGGCTGGCTGGCTGGCTGGCTGGCACCCGGGTGCTGCACCTTGGAATCCGTGCACGTGTTGGCTGGTGGCTGTCGGTCGTGTTGGAACCCACTCAGTAGCGTCGTCAGCGAACGTGTCAGGAGGACCAGAGTGGTGACACAAGGCGGTACAGTTCCTCTGGTGGCAGCACGGGGCGGGCGGGCAGTCGAGCTGGTGTTGATCCGTCATCCTGATTTATAACGTCAGGCAGGAGAGGCGTTCCATGACCAGAGGGTTTGTATGTTCAAACATCAACACACCAGCGGTCCAACAGAGACCCTCTGTAGACCTCTTGCGCTACCGCTCACAGCATGTGAACATGGGGTACACTCATAGCGGCACAGATCAAATTAGTCACTTCTGAGTTCAGTATAATGCTGTAGGGGGGTGTGTGAGTGCAGGTGACACTGCGGGCCACCGAGAGTCGTCATGTGTCCTCACGACGGGATGTTGTCACTGTGATGTACGTGTGAGGTTTCGTGATATTGGTGAGCCACACTTGTCTTCTGTGACGTAGTGTCGTCAGTAGTACGAGGTGTGAGGCAGGAGGTCGGGCTAGTCAAAGGTGCATAGGAAAGTGAATCCCCTTCCTCCTTTACTTTTCTACTTAACAACTAAATAAGTGACCCCCTGTGTTCCTCTTCTACTTAACGACCAGAAAGTGACCCCTTGTGTTCGTCTTCTACTTAACGACCAGAAAGTGACCCCTTGTGTTCCTCTTCTACTTAATAACCAGAAAGTGACCCCTTGTGTTCCTCTTCTACTTAACGACCAGAAAGTGACCCCTTGTGTTCCTCTTCTACTTAACGACCAGAAAGTGACCACCTGTGTTCCTCTACCTTTCTACTCACACCTGAAACCGTCTTGTTCGTTATGAGCTGGAGTGTTGCTGCTGCTGAACAGGGAACACCAGCAGTGAATGTCACCATCATTATGTGCTCGTTGCGTCTCTAGATAGTAATTATATATATATATATATATATATATATATATATATATATATATATATATATATATATATATATATATTTTTTTTTTTTTTTTTTTTTCATACTATTCGCTATTTCCCGCATTAGCGAGGTAGCATTAAGAACAGAGGACTAGGCCTTTGAGGGAATATCCTCACCTGGCCCCCTTCTATGTTCCTTCTTTTGGAAAATTAAAAAAAAAAAAAAAAAAAAGAGGGGAGGATTTCCAGCCACCCACTCCCTCCCCTTATATATATATATATATATATATATATATATATATATATATATATATATATATATATATATATATATTATTTTTTTATTATACTTAATCGCCGTTTCCCGTGTCAGCGAAGTAGATTAAGGAAACAGATGAGGAATGGCCCAACCCACCCACCTACACATGTATATACATAAACGTCCACACACGCATATATACATAAACATACATTTCAGCGTATGCATACATATACACAGACATATATACACGTACATATTCATACTTGCTGCCTTCATCCATTCTCGTCGTCACCCCCGCCACACATAAAATAGCATCACCAGCAAGGTAGCGCTAGGAAAAGACAACAAAGGCCACATTCGTTCACACTCAGTCTCTAGCTGCCATGTGTAATGCACCGAAACCACAGCTCCCTTTCCACATCCAGGCCCCACAACACTTTCCATGGTTTACCCCAGACACTTCACATGCCCTGGTTCAATCCATTGACAGCACGTCGACCCCGGTATACCACATCGTTCCAATTCACTCTATTCCTTAAACACCTTTCACCCTCCTGTATGTTCAGGCCACGATCGCTCAAAATCTTTTCCACTCCTTCCTTCCACCTCCAATTTGGTTTCCCGCTTCTCCTTGTTCCCTCCTCCTCTGACACATATATTCTCTTTGTCAATCTTTTCTCACTCATTCTTTCCATGTCCAAACCATTTCAACACACCCTCTTCTGCTCTCTCACCCGCACTCTTTTTATTACTACACATCTCTCTTACCCTTTCATAACTTACTCGATCAAACCACCTCACACCACATATTGTCTTCAAACCTTTCATTTCCAACACATCCACCCTCCTCCGCACAACTCTATCCACAGCCCACGCCTCGCAACCATATAACATTGTTGGAACCACTATTCCTTCAAACACCCATTTTTGCTTTCCGAGATAATGTTCTCGCCTTCCACACATTCTTCCACGCTCCCAGAACCTTCGCCTCCTCCCTCACCCTGTGACTCACTTCCGCTTCCATGGTTCCATCCACTGCTAAGTCCACTCCCAGATATCTAAAACACTTAATTTCCTCCAGTTTTTCTCCATTCAGTATAGTCCAAGAGGTTGTTACAAGTGCTGGGGCCAAGACCACGTGAGGCAGGTCAGCAAAGTACCTCATTCCAGTACACTTCTGGCGGGCTTGGTCACTGCACACTGCACCTCATCTTCCCATCAGCAGTATCAGTCACTTCTTTGACAGTGATACTGAGGATGGTTTGGTGACAGTGGGCAATGTAACGTCTTACACACACACACACACACACACACACACACACACACACACACTCACACACACACACACACAATGAATGACTCACCTGAAGGTATGGACTCGTACCTGGATATGTTTGCAGACAACGCAAAGGTCATAAAGGAGGTGAAAAGCGAAGAGAGGTATTGCATCAGCTTACGTGGGGACCTGAACAGACCCCATAGCTGGTCAGGTATATAGTTGGTGAAATTCAACCCAAGTCATGGAAACCAGTGAGAATAGAATACATTATAGTACGTCCCAGTATCAATATCACCCAGCAGGAAATACGCTGCAGGATCGTGTCTCTGTGTAGGAGGTGGACATGGGTGTGTGTCAACGGGGCCTGGCCTTAGCAGGATTGTACAGGAGACAAACCTTCTGCTGGCATATGATAAGGCTGCGTTAGTGTACATGGATAAGGAAGTGTTCAGCAGATTACTCACAGCGTATACTGGGGGAGGGGGGGGGGCAAGCGTATGCTTCTCAGGTTTGGTCACCAAACTTAGTTACGCATAGATCGATTTGTGTCGGTAACCCCGGCAAGTTTATTATGACCCCATGCTCATCCTGTGAGCGGTAGCGAAAAAGGGTTACAGGGGTCACAAAGGGTCTTACTCAGACCCCAGTGAGTTGATGTTATATAAGATGGTACAATTCGTATTTCAGTACATACATTACATAGTTTCATATGGTAACTTTTACCGACTAGATGCAAAATGTGGACACAGACTTCAAATTTCAGGTTATCTTGTAATTAACTCATACTAGAATACTGATGTTACTTTGTAGTACAGATGTCAGAGATGTCACGTTCTTAGTCACACACACACACACACACACACAGTAGGGTAACGTGTGGTTTACTTGCCTCCACAAGAGGTAAGACTGGTGTAGTTAGGTAGATAAACCATGATGCTCTGGCGCTGTTGTCGTGTTCATCGTCTGGACTTCATCGGCAATGCTGATTGGTTGGTGGGTACTACCTTGTTCCGCTATGGCGCTGTCATGGTACACAAGTTGTATAGTGTCAATATGTCATTAGTAAGCGAGTATCGTAAACTGGTGTTGTATGATGTACAAGGTTATCGTACACATATAGTAGTTATCGTACATTAACGATACATAATCGTAGTGATGGTGACATTGTCTGTATGAGATGTGCTGCACGGGTCAGCAGGCAGGCGTTACACTCGCCTACTTACTTCATAAAGACAGTGTGGAGGTCGCCGCCCCTGACATTAATAGGCAGGCCCTGTGTCGTCGTGAGGCGTCGTCGTCTGCCGCCCCAGAGCCGGGTCACCCACCCTCCGGCATCTTACTAATTATCGAGATGGCCTGAGGCGTGGCGTCATCATGTGCCACCCGCCATACCCAGTCAGCGGACTCTGCCACCTGTCACGAGTGGGCGGCGCCTCCTGATACCATCAGTGCAGTGCGTCGGCGAAGCAGGACTGCTCTCTTGCCTGAGGGTAGTGGCTGCGTGGAACACCAGGACATGCCTTACACCGATCAGGTTAGCCTGGCGGGGATATTACTACAGTTGGCTGGCGAGTAATATTAGAACTTATAAGTTCTGTTGAATAACGAAGGTGAGACAGTTAGTAGTGGGGATCAGTGGGTTGTAGGTAGACACCTACGCCAGTAAACCATTGCCTCACACACACACGGAGGTTCACTATGTCTTGCTGCCTCGTTGTATACCATTTTCTTAATCCGAAGTAACGTTTCCTCGACCTGCTTCGTAAAAGTCGTTAGGCTTTTCGATTTTTCGCCGTGTGAGTAGATATTTGTCACGTGAAATGTAAGTTTAAATCCAGAAATAACAGTAGATAACTAGATTTCAACAGTGAGCAATGTCTCGACCTTTACCATCTGAATTGGCAATTTGTTAGTAAAGGCGAAAACTGCCTCACTTGACGCTTGCGATGTTAAGGTTCGAAAGATTGTTCATTGTCGAAGTATAACTTTATAGTATTATTTCTGGAGATGAATTGTCATTTCACGTCGGAAAAGTAGAATAAGAGAAATCAGAAAACCTAGAGACTTTCCGAAATACGTTAAGGAAACATTTTGAACTGGGGAAAAATGTGAAGTGTCATATCCGTCAACCTTCCCCTGGGGGAGGAATGCTGTGTGTGTGTGTGTGTCCATGTAGCCTTGAGGAACACGTGCGGATAAGAAAGTTGCTGCGGAATCTCGACTAGCGAATGAAAAAAAATTGTATGCACATATTTGTAGTTTTGTACGATATTTGTACAGGTTTCGGCAGCGTCCACCTGGTCTATGCTGCCGGACATAGGATAACCGCCTCCGCACGTGTCATCAGGTGTTTGTTTTGGTACGACCCATTTGTGAGTGCGTGCGAGTGATAGGTATTAAGTCTGGATGGTGTTCGTGTTGGTCTGGTGCGTGCACAGAGTGCGGAGGTGTCGTGAGAAGCCGTTTTGGCCACACGGGTCAGCGGTGTGCTCGCCCCCACACACACCTGTTAATAGACCTCGGGGTCCCCTCCACTGTCAGTTTCCTCATTTCTAACGTCCCCCAGTCTGCCTTCCCTCACTTTCTCCCGACCTCTGCGTCCACCTAGCCTTGCCCTTACTTACCACTACCTTCACTCACCAGAGTGTTGTCCCTCTACCTCTCCATCCCTACACCTGTACGTTCATCCATCTGTCAATTCCTCACTCGTATGACCACCTACGTATTCGTCCCCATTTGGGATATCCACCGTTGACTCCCTCGCCTGCCCCTCCACACACTTATGTGTCGACCACCAACTGGTGCTTTCACCCGCCCGTGCCGCCCCATCAGTGCTTCCAGCCACCTGGCTGTCCACCGCTGGTACAGACCATCCTTACTTTTGTATTTCCTCATCTTTGCGAACCACTCACCTCTACTCCCTTTGGGTGTTTATCCACGTTATTGTGCAACATTCTGACCGCAGGCTTCCCTCACTCTTGGTTCCTTCCCTCTGGTAACCTTTGTCTTACTGAGAGGGTTACGCTCTTCGGCTCTCTCTTTTCTCTCATTCTTCACTGGACGATTCTGGAATTCCTTGCCGGGACTTACGCCTCGCTGATCCATGTCGCAAGGTCTGAAAATTATTCTCATCTTCTGATGTGAGTGACGCGTAAGGACTGGACGGCCTCTACCCTTTCCTTAAAAAGTGTGCTTCCAAAACTGTCTCCTGTGCGTCTACTTTACCTGTATTGCTTACGTTTTTATGTCCTTGGAAGCAAGTACTTGTGCAGCCTATTGGGTTGTCAATTGAAGCCTCACAACTGTAATTAGAAAAGAACTAACTGACATCTTTGAAGCACGAAGACGAGTTCAGATAAACACAAGTAGAAACATTATCCATCACAGTGAGATGTGTAAAGTAAAACATGTATATGGAGAAAGTAATAAGATCAGCAGATTACATCATGTTGTAACTGCTACACTAAGGCTAGGCTATAGGTACTACTGGCGCTTTGGCCTAACTGGAGATGTTAATCATGTGAATTGTAAAGTTTGTGGTCAAAGATTTGGACACAAACTAGAACACTGTTTCTTAGAATGTGAAAAAATAGATCGTTTTAGGGATAGATCTAAACAAACCCAGCAAGAAATGTCACATCTTATTGTTAATAACAAAATACCTGAAATTTTAAGTTTGTATCCACATTTTGCATCTAGCCGGTAAAACGTACCATATGAAACTATGTAATGTATGTACTGAAATACGAATTGTAACATTTTATGTAACATTAACCCACTGGGGTCTGACTAAGACCCTTTGTGACCCCTGTAATCTTTTTGCGCTACCGCTCACAGGATGAACATGGGCGGCACAATAAATTTGCCGGCGACACCAGCAGAAATCAATGACTAAAGGAGACGACTTAATCCCTCTCTCGTCGTGTATAACTCTGACCTCTATCATATCACAAGTCTTTGAATTGCTTTTCTTTTTTCAATACCTTCTTGTGCCTTCTGAATCTTGTCTTTTATTATCTTTTATCGCCAATATGGCTTTCACGAAGCGACATCTGTGGATGACGTATTTCTGCCATATATCTGGTCATCCACCCTCAAAGGTCTTGAATTACTTTCTCTCGTTCATCTTGTTATTTTATATATCAAATTATTTTCGAAAAGTCAAACGTAAACTTTTGCTTTCGAAACCTGTGTCGCTCAACTGTTCCCTCTTGTTATGTAAGTCAGTTACCATTTACAAGATTGGTCTGTTCCCGTTCTTAATGACGTAATGACGACCCAGCGTGTCACTTCTGTCCTCACAGCAGTGGTGTTCCTCAGGTTTCCTGGTTGTCTCCTGACCTCTTCCTCCTCATCTCTGGATCGTTCAGGCTCCACACCACAGCTCACTCTTCGACCAGTGTTGCTTCAACTGTGTTAGTAGGCTGCTGGAAGCCCATCTGTCCACATACACACGACATCCTGGCTGGTTTAGTCTACCTCAGACACTTGAAAAGTCTGGTAACTATGTGTCTGTTGTAGATGATTCCCTCGTTACACGATCCAGTCATTGGTGCTTAACGTTTGTAAACAGGTCACTTCCTCTCTAGATTGCTGAGTAATTCATACAGTGCTGCCTGGCAATCATTGTTACCATTCATCTCTCCCTGTAGCTCGTAATGTAACTCAGTCACTGAGGCCGCCACAGTATCTGGACCTTTTGTGCACTCTGGATCCTCTTTAGCGCCACGCCCACAGGATGCGTGGGAGCGCACAGTGAATTAGCACATCTTTTGGCAAAACAGAAAAATGGACAGTTTATAGACATTTTTCAAAGCAATTTCTAATATCTGCCCTGAACAGTCCTCAGTGATGCCTAATGTCTGCAGACATGTCCTGAACCTACAAATGTGGGCCCGAGATGTTTACATTTGTGTTGTAGATTTCCTCTTCCTTACACTTCTTCCCTCGCATCGAGGCATGACACCATCTCATGCTGGGATCGAACCCACTCCTTCTACAGTGTAAAATTCCGCTTGAGGATATTTCCTTTAACGGTTCCTTACTGAACTCTGGACTCGGTCTATATACATGGTATTGTATCATATCTTTCGTGGAAATTCCCTATGACTGACATAGCTCTGTCTGCTGCCAGGATACAAGGACTGTTACCTAGTGTCGAATGGTCAGGTCAGGAGCTCGTGGTGCACGGAAGGTTGGTCCGAGCCTGCACGGGGCGCTGCTCACCTGCCTGGGGCTCCTCCTCCTCCTCCTCCTTCATCTGCCGTCTCGAGAGGACTCAGTGGGCAGCAGTGTGTTTACCTGATCAGATTATCTTCATTCCTGTCCGAACTTCGATCTTGCTCTTTGCAACAGTCCTCTCTCTCTCTCTCTCTCTCTCTCTCTCTCTCTCTCTCTCTCTCTCTCTCTCTCTCTCTCTCTCTCTCTCTCTGCTGATCCATTATGTCATGAACGTTCCACCTTAACCAACAACAACGGCTTCCCTTCCAAATATGTTTTACTGGTCCTTGTTTGGTGTCGTAAATTCCTGAAATATACCACAACCACAAGACGTGTTTTCTAGTTATCGAAGATGAATAATTAGATTACAGATTATCTAGTGATGTGAAGTACTACCGCCGTCTAGCGTCTACCAGTACATACCACATACTGAAGTGCGATTTCCACCTTCATAACTATCATCACGGACCAGTGTGATCATCATATATTATATATATATATATATATATATATATATATATATATATATATATATATATATATATATATATATGTGTGTGTGTGTGTGTGTGTGTGTGTGTGTGTGTATTATCGAATCATTGATTCACTTCAGTTTCCATGTAAGTGCAGAGTAAAGTGGCAATTAGGCGGAACATGTAGTACTTAACCTGAGTTTCTCATAACAGTATATCATTATTGTGTGTGTGTGTGTGTGTGTGTGTGTGTGTGTGTGTGTGTGTATTCACCCTCTGCTGTGAGTGACGTGACTGACCTAGTGAGCTGAGGGGGAGGGGAGGGGCGGGTCACAGGGTGGTCATGGTAGTTGTGTCACGTACGTGTCTTGGTATTTATGTACACACCAGCCTTCATCCTCTCTGGTGGTCATCCTTGTTCCGGAGGTGGAACAGTCCCTCACCTAACCTGTCTCCTACACTCCTTTCCTTCCTTCCTTCCTTCCTTCCTACCTTCCTTCCTTCCCTCCTTCCTTCCTTCTTTCCTTCCCCTTTACAGAAGCTCTGAGGGTCATTAATGCACCCAGTGAGGGGGTAGGGAGGCCGCCCCTTTTATCGGACCCTTCCAGGTGTTGAAGTGGGCCGCGCTGTCTTCAGTCTCGTCTCCCACGCTTGAGGATTACCGCTGCTGCTTTCCAACGGGAAAACTTTGATATTCCTTTATCTTCGGTTAAGATAAACGAGGAGAGAGTGACTCGTTCCTAACCCTCCCCTGTAACTAGGGGAGAGAGAGAGCACCACACGATGTTGACGTGTGGTGACGGATTGATTTGTGCCGGTGTCCCCGGCCAGTTTATTGTGCCGCCCATCCTCATCCTGTGAGCGGTAGCGCAAAAGGATTACAGGGGTCACAAAGGGCCTTAGTCAGACCGCAGTGCGTTGATTTTCATTGATGAGGTGGTGGTGTGTCAGAGCCCCGCCGCTGCCTCTCTCTCACCTCACCATCGTGGGCAGTGACACCCGCCGTGCGTTGACCACCTCAGCCTGGCTAGTGAACCTCACTCACAGCCTCCCTGTAGGTCGGGTTGTAGCACTGGGGTAACCTCACCAGGCTGGCTATAGTCCTCCTCCTGTTTGTATAATAATTATGAAAATTATAAAATGATAATAATAATAATAATAATGATAATAATGATAACGATATGATGATACTACTACTACTACTACTACTACTACTACTACTACTAATAATAATAATAATAATAATAATAATAATAATGATAATAATAATAATAATAACAGTAATGGCGATAATGATAATGATTATTATTATTATTATTATTATTATTATTATTATTATTATAAGATGAAGAAGTAGATTAAGAAGAAGAATAAGCGTCAAAGGCCGACATTACATGGAGAAAACACGTCGCAGTGAACAGATGGAACCATGGTACACAAAGTTGTAGGTGATGGTGTATACAACCACCAGATGACTGACGCTCACAGTGTGTGGTGTGACTAGTCTTGTCTTGTCATCTATCATCCGTACGGTATGACCTCTTTGTACGTACGGGAGCTTCACACTCATAGGTCATACTTCATCCCTTGTATTTTATTCACATTATTCTCGTTCATGGTTCACAGTGCCACCTGTGTCGATCCCTCCTCTTAGTAAGATGTCAATGACTTGCTCTTGACTGTATATGATTCGAGAAAAGTAGTCTTTACATCTGAATAACCAAATTTCGTTATCTTTTAAAGTTCCTCTTAAATATAAGGAAAGAAAACGTTCCTGATTGACAGATGGATGGTATGATAGTGGTTTGTCGGGGGTGAGGTAGATGTCTGCTGACACCGGCAGGGGCACAGGGCGGACACGCCAGCAGAAAGCTTGGTGAAAAGGTAAATAGGTAGGGTGACAGGAGGTGGGTGGTGGGTGACAGGAAGTAGATACCTTTCCTCGCCGCTGGAGGAGTAGCAGGAGGTGGGTGGTGGGTGACAGGAAGGGGTTACTTTCCTTCGCCCTTGGAGAAGTGGCGGGAGCTAGTTAGTGGGTGACACAGAGGAGGTACCATCCCTCGACCCTGGAGTGGCGGGTGAGAGGAAGGAGGTAGCATCCCTCGCCCCTAGAGTGGCAGGTGGTGGGTGAGAGGAAGGAGGTAGCATCCCTCGCCCCTAGAGTGGCAGGTGGCGGGTGAGAGGAATGAGGTAGCATCCCTCGCCCCTAGAGTGGCAGGTGGCGGGTGAGAGGAAGGAGGTAGCATCCCTCGCCCCTGGAGTGGCAGGTGGCGGGTGAGAGGAAGGGGGTACCTTCCATCGCCTCTGACACACTCACACATTCTACGATGAGATCTTGGACCGGTCGGGGCCTCCCCTCTGTTCATCAGATATCTCACGAGGGCGACACGTACCTGTCAGAGCCTCAGTGAGCAGCGTGGACGTTGTCTGGCTACATCACCGGCAGGCCTACTGATGTGGACGATACTTTCACTCGGGAACGACACAGGATTTGCATGACGTGCTAGCCTGCCTCCATCGCACACCAAGCGTCCTTGGAAGATCATATACAACAACTGCTGGTATTTCTCGGGGTATAAACAGTTCACGATTGAGACACCGTCTGAGACAAACACTGACGCTTTTGGCATAAAAATTCCTACTTGTTCAGAGTGTGTGGTGTTGACAGTGTCAGGTGTTTGATGGTGGGATATGTTGTTGGTTATCTCCCCCTCAGTCATTCTCTTGCACATCACCTCACGATCGCCGCTCACACCTCATTAATATGGTCCTCTTCAGAACGAAGGAAGGGCCTGTTCGTTGTGGGTCTTCAGAGGATTTGTATTGCACTTTTTTCTTCATTACACCTTTATTATCTCTAGACCTTCACTACCGCAACACCTCTACTTTTATCACGCCCTCATCTTTACATGTTCAGTTTCACTGCACCTCACCCTTACTACACACTTGTATTCATTGTGCACTCAAGATTTAGGCGAGAGTCCACTTCATTACGCCCTTGTCTTCACTTTCGTCAATACACCTTCATCTTCTTTTACTGTATGTTTTATCTTAGCCCCACCCTTACTTTCACCATATTTTCCTTAAGGGATGGGGGTGGAGGATGAGTCATTGGGCGTTATGTATACCCACCCTCCACCCCTCGAGAGCAAGATTGCCCAAGAGTAGAGACGAGTTTACAACACAGGGATGACAGATGTTGAGGATGCAGGTGATTCAGACGACGTGGTTTACGGGGACAGTCTACCTGGAAGGAACATTCAGGTGGTCAACACCAGATGAATTAGCGACTCATAACAAATTGATTTTTTTTAATGAGGTTTCTATGTACACTTGTGTTTATATTACCACTAGACACTTGGTATGGTAATGTTTATGAAGTCTCTAGGTAGAGCACCAGGCGAGTCTACCGTGTTGCCACGGACGGTGTACAGAAGTAGGCAGTGCTTGTGTTCACTGCCTCTGACTGTGATTACAGT
This sequence comes from Panulirus ornatus, assembly GCF_036320965.1. NCBI lineage: Eukaryota > Metazoa > Arthropoda > Malacostraca > Decapoda > Palinuridae > Panulirus > Panulirus ornatus. The sequence continues at coordinate 43,862,267 of NC_092243.1, read as the reverse complement.
GAAAGGCGGATCATTACTTTTTTACTGGAAAGGCCGCCAATCCAAACATAGAGGCAGCCAGTACTTTTCCTCCCAAGTCGAAAAAACGACTGAAGACGGTGAGTGTAAGCCAGAGAATTTTCATTGCCAGTATAATAGCTACATCTTGGTAGGATCAAAGATGAGCTTTTACCTTATGTTCTGCACTAATATTACAGGTAACAACAGCATGAATCGTATGGTTAGTCACCAGAGAGACACCAACAGCATTGCAGTGTCAGATGAAACTAAGGCTTCACGTACAATGAAGATGTAATAGGCAGGTTCTGATGGATTCAGAACTGCAGAAGACTGGGATCATAACCATACCATCCCTACTGTTACCCAGTATTGTAAGTCTCAAGGAATTTCCAAGTTAAAACTCCAATTCAAGTGGACAATAAGCCCAGCCACTTTGGTTTTTCCGAACAGCCTGCATGACTTGACCAAGTTCACATTCCTCCCAACTAACAGCATCTCTATCATTCAGCCTATGGCCCAGGGGGTCACTAAACAATTCAAGAGCCTGCATTCAGTTCACTGCTGACCAAAACACATGATTCCTGGGATAATGGCCACTCTGAAATAATGGTGAGAGTGTGTTGAGATAGGGCCTTATCTGTGATAACTGTCGACAAATCTGTGACCAAACACACCCTAAATGCAGTATAGAGGATAATGCTCGTCCTCCACCACCACGTCACATTCACTGCCACACACTCCTTCATCCCTCAGGCTCGTCTCAGTGTTCCACCAGCCACTTAAGACAACATATGTATCTGGACAGTCAGATGGAACAAGAACAAAGCCACGAGACACCGGGAGCATTTTTCAAGGCGTCGCCTCAACGTAAAGGCCAAAGGTGAACGAAGCGTTGGTCCAGAGCCTGGGAGCGTTGCCTGGGGGAATGATGTCCCGGGCACCGCCACCCACCACCCACTCACCCACCTACAACCAAACCTCTACCCACCATTCTCCCCTACCACCCACCACTCTGTATCCACCCACCACTTAGCACCCTCTCACCACCCACTTGCCACCAGCTTTCACCCAGCCAGTCATCATCTACCAGCTTGGCTGGTCGTGGAGTCCCTGCGGCATCCACCCGCCGTATAAGGTCTTGCCTATGCAGGGAATCATCACGAGGGACGCCTTACTGTATATCAAGGACTCTGGCAGACACGGGTTCCTGCTGGTGCTATCCAGTATTTTCCTTTTCCAGGATAACACGCATTATGATCTTCACGGGATGTCTTAGTTATATACCAGTTTCCAGTTATTTATATTAATTGTATTGTCAGGGAGTTCTGCGCTCGTGAGGCCCATCTCCTGAACATCCTCCACTATCGTACAACATGTTGAGATCTTTTGTATGCTGTCCACATTTACCACATCCTCTTTCTGGTTTTCCCATTCATCCACCACTTTTATACAATGAATAGACTTCTTTACATTATCATTTTTAACAGTTAATTGGCTGGAGGTTCCGCCCTGATAAGTCATATAATGAAGCCCTTGAGTTCGATAGTACGACCCCAGAGGGCTACGGTATCATGGCCTGATCTCTCATGGTGAAGTCATAGCCCAGTTCATCATAGTCGAGTCGTATCGACATACTCGAAGGGTCGACCGTCATCCTCAAAGGTCGTTCTCTCGTACCTCTTCTTTAGGACTCGAGTCTTATTGCATGTCTTCAAGTCCAGAGACGTTCCTGTCTGGCTGCTGGCTCGTCAGTGGAGACTGTGGTAGTTAATATCAGGAGGAAGGATGGTTCAAGGTGGACGCACTTCGTATCCCGGGCCAGATGATGTGGCCAAGGAGACGCATCAGACCCACTCGATAAACTAGGAATGCATAGATATAAACGTAGGTGAATATCAGGTAAGGTATAGACGGTTGGAAACTGTGCTTCCTCTACGGAAAGGTACATAGTGTGTATGGTGTTGACGTGCTTCTCGTCTGGGTTCCTGTATTTTCCTGGTGGTTCAGATGCTCTTGGTACAGAGGCATTGATGCTGCTTTGTTCTCGGATATGAAGCTGCTATCATGATATCTTAGCGAGCAGAGGAAACACTTGTGTGTCAAGATAACCGAGCTGGTTTATATGAACAATTCCGTGTCGGGGTTTCGCCTGAGCTTTGTGGATGGTCCGTGTGGCTGAACCTGATGTCTGAACCGTAGACCAGGTGGTGGAGCTCTTGGTGGAAGTGTGCGTTGCTGTGTTGTGTGTAGGAGTCACAAGGGTATTTGCTGTGTATGTTTTGTGTGTTCTCTGGGAAATGATTTTTGCTGACCGTGACTCAATCCAGGGGGGCCTTGGGTCGAGCGGAGGGGTTCCAGCCATGTTTGTAGCAGTCTGTCCACAGTCAACCCAGCTGGTCGATAAATTTGGTGCCTAGCTAAGGCTAGGATATATATATATATATATATATATATATATATATATATATATATATATATATATATATATTTTTTTTTTTTTTTTTTTTTTTTTTTTTTTTTTTTTCATATATATTTGCCATTTTTTCCATTAGCGAGGTAGCGTTAAGAACAGAGGACTGAACCTAAGAGGGAAAATCTTCACTTGGCCCGCTGTTCCTTCTTTTGGAAAAGTAAAGACTGGAGGGAAGGATTTCCAACCCTCCGCTCCCTCCCCTTCTAGTTGTCTTATAAGACAAGCAGGGAATACGTGGCCTGTGTTGTCTTTTCCTAGCGGTACCTCGTTAGGATGGCGACGTAATGGATAAAGGCAGCAGTTATGAATATGTACATGTGTATATATGTATATGTATATATACGTTGAAATGTATAGGTGTGTACATGTGCGTGTGTTGGCGTTTTTGTGTATATATGTGTATGTGGGTGGGTTGGGCCATTCTTTCCTCTGTTTCCTTGCGCTACCTCGCTAACGCGGGAGATAGCGACTAATTATAATAGATAGAAAATAAATATGATATAGTTTATGAGATGGCCTTGATTAAGGCATTCAGGTGCATGTGCCGTCACATTAATATAAAAGAGATGAGTCTCTTGATAATGGAACACACACACACACACACACACACACACACACACACACACACACACACCCGCAGATGTAAATGTATTGTTAATTATTTGTACTGTAGAGAAAGTGGAAGAGATGGTGCCTAACGAGTGTAGAACTCCCTCCCCATATAGTACGAATACGTATCTACACAGACACACTGTGTGTGTGTGTGTGTGTGTGTGTGTGTGTGTGTGTGTGTGTGTGTGTCTGCTCTCAACATTACTCGTGTACTTCAAGAGTTTCCTTTACATCCTCTTGATCAGTTTTCTCATTTCCTTCTTTGGTCTCAGTTTGTTGTGTGTTTCCAAGTTTGGACGTAAGTTAACTTCGGATACCGTCAGACTGTGTAAGAATCTTAAAGGTTGTGATCAAGTCACACGTTCATCTTCTCTCTTCCATAGTGGGCCTCTGACTTCTGATTACAGTATAGACTTAATGTCATCTTTGATGGCCTCATGTGGACCATAATGTGTCCTGATCCCATGTACTGGAATAGGATTCTCATATTTGCCAGCAGACAAGTTCGTCTCAGTGATATCCTCCTGAGGTGTAGGTCTTGTGGCAGGTGTGGTACATTGTCCCTCTCACACACACACACACACACACTCCTGCAGCTTGTTTCTGGCCACCTATATTCGAAGCGAGGGTCTTGTGTCGCTGTGTTCTCCTCCTCATTACTTAACAGTTTTTCTGGTTGAGTATCATTAACCATGCATCAGACTTAGTGTGTCCAGGCCCGACCTTGTCATTATCGGCAGGCATACTCAGGCATGACTCTAGTCTTCTGATGGATTACATTTACGTAAATCAGCAGGAGCGACGGTCCCACAGCCAAGCCCTTTGGCACGTCATCCCATTACGAGAAGAATCATCTAACATGCGTCCTCTGCTCCCATCCACTGGAGCAAGTTTCTATCCAGGGAACCAGTCGTACGCTGAATCTGGCCTACAGTTCTAGCTTCATTACCATACTACTGCATGGTACAGTGGTATTAGATTTCTGGCCGCTTCGGAGCGCACAGTCTACCCTTCCTTATTTGTCATAAGATTGACCTCACTCTTTCATAGAGTCTCAAGACATTTGTTACCGGTAACCTCCTTCGCCGGAATCCATGTAGTCTTAGATGGTTTCTCCTTTGCCAGTGGCAGTGCATATATTTTCTGATTATCTGTTCCAGTGTTATACAGACCACACTCAGTAAAGAGCCGGGTCTGGAAATCGGCACAATTTTCTGATCTCCTTTCTTGAAAATAGTTATGACATCTTCGCTTCTGTCATGTGTATGTGCACTATTCAACATACAGGGAGAACATTCACTAGTGTCATGAGGTTTATATGTCATGTATGCGTCTTCCACGGTGCCTCCACATATCATATTGCTGATCCTGAGGCTACACTGTCTTCCTCTGTGAAAACAGTGTTGGATTTGTTATTTAACTCCTCACATAACTTTACATCGTCCTCAGCAACTCTTGTCTCTGAATCTCTTACCCGTTTTAGCTACTCCTTCAACCGATGATTTACTCTTGAGGAATGTATGGACCAGTTTTGCATGGTCTCCCGCCTCTTGCACAATATTCTCTTCCAAGTCTCTCTCTTCCTTCTTTCTGCTCCTGAAATAATCGGTTCTTCTTCTCTTATACCTCGCATATGCTGACTGGATGAAGCGCTTCGTACATCTCTACATCCCGCACTCCTCACGTTTATTGATGTCTCTCTCTTTTGCAACCATCCTTCTCTTTTTCATCAAAAAGTTGCCAAGGTCTAATTTCTTCCTTGTAGATTTTCCCAGAGGCTTCCAGCACAGTTATTTATACTGTAACTATGAAATTCACACTCCAGTTTATATTCTCAAAAAAATTGTTTATCTCTGTGGAGTTCCCACGATTATACCTTGTCCTTGAGCCTGGTTTCCTTTCTGATCGTTTTATGTCCGCATTTACTTCTTACGTGGTCATTTTTTCCAACTGGTATGTTATATCTGGTACCTTTAGTATTTACGCTTGTGTGTTGAAATGTAAGATATAGTAATGATAGTGGATGAGTCCCTCTGATGATCCTGGTATGCTTTGTAGCGTACTGGGGTCCTTCTTGTGTACACCGTAAGAACTTTTATTTCCATGATCTCAATCATTGCAGTCTGCTTCTTCGTAAGCGAAATCCCCGAGTTATTAGAACTTTGATGAGTTGTGCTTGTCTCACCGCTACGTGTGCCATCTTGATTGTGTCTTTATAGTTATCATGGAAAATGTATTTAGCCTTGTCAGTACAACTGTGTAGTCATTTCCTACAGCTACTCTCCTCCCAGTATGTACTGTGTGAATGAGCCATCCATCAATACTTCCTGAAATTTAATGTTGCCCTTCCATATGAAGAGAGCCAGTATCCTACTTCCATTGTCACCTTCCCTTCTCGCTATCATCCATCCTTCTGGAGAGATTAGACCAGATCTTATATCTCAGTAAGTTTTATCTACATCAACAACAACAGATTTATTTCCTTAGATTCATTTCCTGAAATCTATGTCTTTGTATTTACCACCTGTTATGAATTGTTTACTGCCAGACATTTGCATCTCTTAACAGCCTTGGCCTTAGGGTAGTGAAGAGTTTGTTCCGCTCTCCAGTTTCTATTGATGTTTCCCATTTTTTACCATCTGACTCTGTATTTCGCTTCTTTCTCTTCCTTTCCTCGGTCCGTCACCCCTTGTGAACACTCCACTGAATTCCCTCATGCCGGCAAGTTTGTTATCTTGGTTAAGCGACGTTGTCCTGGTGACAACACTCCTTGAAGGTAATAAGTGCGGGTTGCTCCCTCATGGCTTCACTATACCGGCCAATTCTCGGCCACTCTTGTTTATGTTAGCTGAGACGGCACGGGCAACTACATGCCATGATTGAGGCTATCTCATTAACTCTCTCTCTCTCTCTCTCTCTCTCTCTCTCTCTCTCTCTCTCTCTCTCTCTGGGGTCGATATGGTGTCAGGGGGCTGAACCAGGGCATATGAGGTGTCCAAGTTAAACCATGGAAAGGTCTGTGGGGTCTGGATGTGGATAGGGAGCTGTGGTTTCGGTGCATTACACATGACAGCTAGAGAATGAGTGTGAACAGATGTGGTATTTCTTCGTCTATTCCTGGCGCTATCTCAGTAACGCAGGAAAAGGCAGTCAGGTACAAAAGAAATATATATATGAGTGATTGGTTCTCAGTGAATGTAGGTTTGCGGCAGGGGTGTGTGATGTCTCCATGGTTGTTTAATTTGTTTATGGATGGGGTTGTTAGGGAGGTAAATGCAAGAGTTTTGGAAAGAGGGGCAAGTATGAAGTCTGTTGGGGATGAGAGAGCTTGGGAAGTGAGTCAGTTGTTGTTCGCTGATGATACAGCGCTGGTGGCTGATTCATGTGAGAAACTGCAGAAGCTGGTGACTGAGTTTGGTAAAGTGTGTGGAAGAAGAAAGTTAAGAGTAAATGTGAATAAGAGCAAGGTTATTAGGTACAGTAGGGTTGAGGGTCAAGTCAATTGGGAGGTGAGTTTGAATGGAGAAAAACTGGAGGAAGTGAAGTGTTTTAGATATCTGGGAGTGGATCTGGCAGGGGATGGAACCATGGAAGCGGAAGTGGATCATAGGGTGGGAGAGGGGGCGAAAATCCTGGGGGCCTTGAAGAATGTGTGGAAGTCGAGAACATTATCTCGGAAAGCAAAAATGGGTATGTTTGAAGGAATAGTGGTTCCAACAATGTTGTATGGTTGCGAGGCGTGGGCTATGGATAGAGTTGTGCGCAGGAGGATGGATGTGCTGGAAATGAGATGTTTGAGGACAATGTGTGGTGTGAGGTGGTTTGATCGAGTGAGTAACGTAAGGGTAAGAGAGATGTGTGGAAATAAAAAGAGCGCGGTTGAGAGAGCAGAAGAGGGTGTTTTGAAGTGGTTTGGGCACATGGAGAGGATGAGTGAGGAAAGATTGACCAAGAGGATATATGTGTCGGAGGTGGAGGGAGCAAGGAGAAGAGGGAGACCAAATTGGAGGTGGAAAGATGGAGTGAAGAAGATTTTGTGTGATCGGGGCCTGAACATGCAGGAGGGTGAAAGGAGGGCAAGGAATAGAGTGAATTGGATCGATGTGGTATACCGGGGTTGATGTGCTGTCAGTGGATTGAATCAAGGCATGTGAAGCGTCTGGGGTAAACCATGGAAAGCTGTGTAGGTATGTATATTTGCGTGTGTGGACGTATGTATATACATGTGTATGGGGGGGTTGGGCCATTTCTTTCGTCTGTTTCCTTGCGCTACCTCGCAAACGCGGGAGACAGCGACAAAGTATAAAAAAAAAAAAAGAAATATATATATATAATCTATTTATGTATCTATATACATAAACGCAGTTTCCCGTGTCAGCGAGGTAGCGCCAGGAAACAGACGAAGAATTGCCCATCCACTCACACACACACACACACACACACACACACACACATACACACATACACACACACATACATGCATACACACTTGGACAATCGCATGTTTACCAAATAGCGTCCTAGCTACGTTTCTTTGTTGTTTATCAACTCTCTGTGTCTCCCCTGATGATGTGATTAATCCACGAAAGTGCACTTGGGAACTTTTCGTGTTTCATTTTCTCCGTGGACTCATAGGAATATACTTGATCACGCGCAAAATTGTGATCCTTTCCAATATATATATATATATATATATATATATATATATATATATATATATATATATATATATATATATATATATATATATATATATATATCCTAACTTAAGGTAAGTACCCATTTTACCGACCAAGCTATAGGGGAGAATGAACAACCGGGTGAACTGTGGACTGACTTACGCAAGTAGGATTCGAACCTCCGTTCTTGACCCCAAATTCATCACGGGTAGCATCACTAACTGCTCCACCACAGAGGTCCACTTGTACCTTGTGCCTCACATGACTGCACCTGGCACGTTTATATAGGACCACAGGTAGTCTTATGATCAGTGTTTCCTCCTGCCCCGTCATGTCCTCATCATCCGGATTACAGTTTTTATCCAGTAATGAATTACTTACGTCTGTCAACAGTAGTCAGTATTCGAAGGAAAAGATGAGGTGCCTCCACTGCTGTCATACTGGTCCTAACTAGCCATACATTATAGGCTTTGATTAACAGTATTCCACGTACATGATTATCTCTCAACCAACCAGCCATATACTGGTTCTGTCTCTATCACTCTCTCTCTCTGTAGTGCCTCGTAGTAACATACTCTGTTTCACTGCCCACATCTCTGTGTCTCAGCAGTTATCAGTAGTCTATGTGTCTGTGGTTCTGCCTCAGACTTTGCTCCTGTTACCCGTCCTCTGTCTTCCAGAAGTCTGTGGTCTCTGTGGTACGGGCGTTTCCCAGTGTCTGGGGCCATCCAGAGCAGACCCTCCTGGTCTTTTCCTCTGACGTTGACAACTAAATACAGTAAATGTTGTGGATCAGTTTCTTCTGAATTTCTTCCGCAGTCTTGATTTTGTTATTCTCTTGTATTTATAATTCCTCGCTCCTTAATCTCCTCTTGTGTGTGTGTGTGTGTGTGTGTGTGTGTGTGTGTGTGTGTGTGTCATCACCTTTTTGTAAATACCTGTTTATACTGCACGTGGATGGAGTTTTGCGTTCGTGGGTCCTCATCTCCTGAACATTCTCTACTATCGTACGTCTTAGAATCCTGTATGTTGTCTCCTTGAACAATGTCCTCAGTCATTTGGTTCCATTCATCCACTGATCTTGTACTACGATAGTACTTATATCCATGTTGATAAGTTTTTTTTACTTGATTTCATTTATTCTTGGAGTTGTTCAGTCCCAACACCTCTCATAGAACTGTTCACTGTTCACATTGTCGATCTCCTTTAGAAATTTAAAGGTTGTGATCATCAGGTCACTCCCCACTCTTCTCTTTTTTTCAAGTCTGGGTAGATTTAAAGCCTCCAGCATTTTCCTGTAACTCAGCTCTCTTAATTCTTAAACCACCTTTGTTGCCTTCCTGTGGACCTTCTCTATTAAGTCTTTGCGCTTCTTCAGGTGCGGTGACCAAAGCTGAGAGCCATATTCTAGTTTTGTCCTTATATAGGAGAGAAAAACGTTGCTGTATTTCTTTATCCATGTACTTAAAGGCTGTTCTGATATGTGCCAGAACACAGTTGGTTTTCTTAAATGTTTTCCTAATATGGGACTCGGGAGACGGTTTAGGATGTGTGTGTGTGTGTGTGTGTGTGTGTGTGTGTGTGTGTGTGTGTGTGTGTGTGTGTGTGTGTGTACAGGTTGTGGGGCTGACCATCAGATTATTGTTCTACTTCACGCAGGGCACAACCTGGACGGGCGGCTGTCACCTCTGGTGGTCAGGGAAGACTGGAGTGAGGACAGAGGCAAGGGAGCCTCCTCACCAGTGTGGTGGCCCTTGGTTGAGGCCAGGGTAGATACACACGCACACACACACACACACACACACACACACACACACACACACACACACACACACACACCTTCCCAGATGATGGACGCGCTCAGACATTATCTGTGATCTAAGTTCAATCTTTGTTCGTACGAGCCGTTGCTTCAATAGCTCATTGAGCACAAATCGTATTATTTCGAAGCAGGACGTTACGACCCTTGAGGACGGCGGTACGATCCTTGAGCACGATGGTGCGACCCTTGAGCACGGTGGTACGACCCTTGAGCATGATGGTACGACCCTTGGACACTATGGTACGACCCTTGAGCACGATGGTACGACCCTTGACCTGAGCACGATGGTACGACCCTTGACATGAGCACGGTGGTACGACCCTTGGGTTGTGATTGCCCATAAGGGTCAAGTCAGAGGCCGGGTTATCATAAGCAGTGATCGCACTGTCGTGCTGCAAGACCATGTAGTCGTGGTTACCGGGGTGAAGGGATGTTGTGGAGTTGAGGAACACATACTAAGGTTTTTGAGTTTCGAATTCGCTCAAAATAATCATGACTTTATCAACTGTGGATATCACTGAGAGGGAGAGAGGATGGTAAGGTAAAAGTGGCTCGTGTGTGTGTGTGTGTGTGTGTGTGTGTGTGTGGTGAAGGTGGCTGTGGTGTGTGTGTGTGTGTGTGTGTGTGTGTGTGTGTGTGTGTGGTAAAGGTGGTCAGGCGGCAAGACAGGGAGTCGACCCGGGTCACATGAGCACGTCCGGGAGCCAGGGAGCACCATGGGTACATGGCCTGAGGCAGGTCGTACCTGCTGCTTGTGGATGACTGTCGCCAGGTGGTGGTGGTGGTGGTGGGACAGTCATTAGCCTCAGGTGTGTGTGGGGTGTGTGGTCGGGGGCAGGGAGCACACCCCACCTCCCACCATCTTTAATGAACTCGTCACAAAAACTCACTCGTCCGGTTTTGACACACTTTCTTCTCATCTGGTAGACTGCTCGTGTGGCCAGCAAGTTTCCATCTCATCTGTGTGACGGGGAGAGAGAGTGTGTGTGTATGTATGATTGAGGGGCACATTATGATGACCGTATTGGTTTCCCTTACTAAGTACAACACGTCATCGTAGTATGTAGGATGTTATGAAGATATTCCGTCGTCTGAACTGATTGTAGAACCTGCATTAGTTTATGTGTGGAAAGTAAATGTGTGGGGTGGGCCGGTGAGGGTGTAGGTGTTGCTGGTTGTGGCAGCGGCGGCCGGGTGGAGAGCGTCACCCCAGCAGAAGTAGGTCACCATCCATACAACTGTGGTAGGGGCGTCCGCTCCCGGCCCCGCCTTGTCCCTCCTCCCTTCCTCCCTTCTCCTCCCGCCGCCTAGTTTTTTCTCCTCCCGTTGCTCAACACATGTGATGGTCGGCGCTTCGTGCGGGGTCTTGCCTCCTCCACCCACCTGACCCTGCACGCAAATTTGGATATCTACACGTCAAGAGGTGGGACGTGTTGTGCCTTATGATCACTGGTAAGGTGTCACCACTGTCACCAGCAGACCAGGGGACCACACTGACCACTACCACTACCATCCTGCTGAAGTGGTTGAGCAACGGCCACTAGGTAGAGAGAGCCGATGATGATGATCCAGTCTATCCAGACACACCTGGAAGTAACTAGATATTGATATATGCTGTCAAGACCTTATGATATAGAATTAACGTACTGGAAACATTTTCCAGTCCGGCATTTTGGCCCCTCGATCGTGGAGGACCTGAGGAATGGCACCGGGGCTCGAGGTCCTGCTTGATAGTGCTGATGAATTCTGTTCCTTAAGGTCACATCCCTGCTCACACACGAGATAATGTCAAGGTTTTGAGAGATAACACTATATATATATATATATATATATATATATATATATATATATATATATATATATATATATATATATATTACAGGTTGGTCGTGTTTGACATAATTTACCGACCCTTTATGGTTATGTAAACATTGTAGTTTTTAACATGGCAATCGTGACAGTGACCGGGATGGTGCACCAGCTTCCCTGCAGGACATAACTCTCTCGTAACTTGTCTTATACTTACCGATATGCAAGGCCATTTAATCTCGCGGGTGAGACTGCAGCCATGTTGCATTGTTGCCTCACCCATTTGGCAGGCTGGTTGAAGCCTGCAGGCTTACGTACCCTTCAAAACCTGGCCGGGCAGGTACGATCTGTGTGTACTTGCTCAGCCACCCCCGGAGTTTCTCTCACTGAGTGGCTCCTAATCTTTCTACCACCTAGAAGGAGAGAGTTAACGTTGTGGGTCCCGGGTTATTAATATTGTTATAATCATTATTATTATTATCATTATTATTATTATTATTATTATTATTATTATTATTATTATTGTATATATATATATATATATATATATATATATATATATATATATATATATATATATATATATATATATTTCCTATGTATGTTCCATCTTCGTTGGGGATGAAGGTGTCAGAGTGATTTTCGTGGTTGCCAGTGATTCAGAAGAATTTTGTCAGTCAGTGTAAGCTATAAATAACGAGTGCATTTATCCTAACTGGACAACCTCACTTGAGGTAGAAGCTAATATCATCGCAGTATCTGGTATGGTGATTGAAACTGATCTGAAGGGCTATGTGGTGGGTTTCGCCTCACTCGTCTGGACCTGTTCGCAGACTCCAGCCTTCCTTTTTCGAAGGGGTAACGGAGGTGTTGTTGTGATCACTGAGGATAAAGACATCTGACTGAATATTCGAATATCTTTACCGTTTTTCATTGATCACATGATGATATTTGTTCACATCCGGTATTGTGTGCTAGTTTTTATTTCACCATTTCTGCCGCAATGAAAGAGTTGAAGATCATTTCTCAGATTACCTTATTTTCACAGCTCGGCTGGAAAATATGAGAGTTACGTCTGTTCGTAATTTCTCATTGTCTACCACAGTTGAGATTTTCGTATTCATTCTGAAATGATCTTTTAATGACGACATGAAGCTGTAATGTGTACTCACGTTGAATATAGGTATGAGGACAAGAAGTGTAGGTATATCTTCTTAGAAAACAGGTTTACATTTTGGAGGCATTCAGTGCCCCCTCATCATCACTATACCATACCATTGTGTTTTGCACCGTCGCGGGTCGTCGTGTCTGTGTTTATCATCTCTACAAATTTATTTTTACAACAGGTTTGTCTTCATGACCCAAATACTGCATGGTTTATAACGTGTAATATGCCTGGTAGGAGGATGTAGATACATTCTCTGTGGTTTATAACGTGTGATCTACGTGGTAGGGGGATGTCGATACATTCTCCCATTATACCATTTATTCCCATTCTCTTGCGTTTTGTGCAACGTGTCACCATACACACAACATGCAGGCACCTTGACTGCGCCCTCTCAGTACAGGTTGTACACCTGCTTGCGGCCGTAGCCGTGACTGCAGGGTTAATGCCAGGGGAGGACGAGGACCTGGGTATACAGAGCGATGAGCTTGATGGCTTGGCTGGAAGTACCGGAAGATGTGTCAGTCACCCACACGACCCGTCTTACCTGTCTGCTTCGGACGTCTGGATAATGCATTCATCATTAACGGTAACTGATGTACTTGATCAAAGCATGATCACATAACTCGGGAAGTCCAAGATAAATGAATGAATAGATGGCTAACTAACTGGATAATTTGATTAATCAATGAATAGAGATATAGATGTGTGAATACATTTTTTTTTTGTACTAGATCATCGTTTCTCGCGTTAGGGAGGTAGCGCGAGGAACAGACGAAAAAAGGCATTATCCGCTGTCATCCATTCTCTAGCTGTCATGTCTAATACATCGAAACCACAGCTCCCTGTTCACATCCAGGCCCCACAGATCTTTCTATGGTTTATCCCGGACGCTTCACATTCTCTGGTTCAGTTCGCTGACAGTACGTCGACCCCAGTGTATCAAATTCTTTCAATTCACTCTATCCCTTACACATCACCGTCCTGCATGTTCAGGCTCTAATCACCCAAAATCATATTCACTTCGTCCTTCCTTCTCCAATTTGGTGTCCCACATCTCGTTCCCTCCACCTCTGACACATATATCCTCTTTGTCAATCTTTCCTCACTCATTCTCTTCATATGTCCAAACCATTTCAACACACCCTCTTCTGCTTCCTCAGCCACACTCTTCATATACCACACATCTCTCTTACCCTTTCATTACTTAATCGATCAAATCACCTCACACCACATATTGTCCTCAAACATTTCACTTTCAGCACATCCACCCTCCTCTACACATGGAACCACTATTCCTTCAAACATACTCATTTTTGCACTCTTAGATAAGGTTCTCTCTTTCCATACATTCTTCAGCGCTCCCAGAACGTTCGCTTCTTCACCAAACCGATAACACTTCCGCTTCCATGATTGCATTCGCTGCTAAGTCCACACCCAGGTATCTAAAACACTTGTCTTCTTACAATTTTTCTCCTGTCACATTCACTCTCCAACTAACCTCTCCCTCAACCATGCTGAAGCTAATAAGCTTGCTTTTAATTTTATTTACTCTTTACTTCTACTTTAACACACACTTCCAAACTCAGACACCAACTTTTACAGTCTCTCACTCGAACCTGCCATCAGTGTTGTATCATCACAAAACAGCAACGGATTCCCTTCCCCGGCCCTGCCATCCCCCTACAGACTGTAAACTCGCTCCTCTTTCCAAGACTCTTGCATTTATCTCCCTCTACCCCATCCAACTCTTACTTTCCTCTTTTGGAACCATTCACTCTTCTCTTTTCCTACTTGCATACATGCTTCACATCCTTGATAAAGACTTCCCACTTTTCCTAGCAGCGTTTTTCCCTCGCCGTTTATTCTTAAGACCTCCCACAAGGCATCTCTTTCAACCCCCCCACACTTCCCATATACGACATCATCGGATTCCGTCTGTTCCACGCACACCTGTCACTCGCCTGAAAGTTCAAGCCGCGATGGTCCAAAGTCTCCATCTCTCCATCTTTCCATGTTTCTCTTTGTAACCATTTCAGCTCACCCTGGTCAACGCTGCGAAGACTACCGCACTGTCATTGCTTACGCGATCAACCCGCCGCACACCACACATTCTCCTGTGACATTTCAGTTTCCACAAGGACTATATGTACAAGGGCATTGTTAGCCCCTATCAGTGCCAACTGTCCTCGGGTCCAGCTGCCTGAGAATTGAGGTCACACACTGATTGCCAATCCTCTGCATGGATAAGATGTTAATGATCTTGTGGCTGATGATGAAATTCATTTCGTGGCTGTCCAGATAACGTGGCGATAGTGCCAGGGATCGATATAGATGCAGGGGTAAAGCCTCACTTGCAGAATTGGGCAGCATAAATTAGTACAATGGAACTATGTCGCGTGCAAGGCTGGCAATGTGAAGCCAAGTTCTCTCTAGGTCTTAATAACTGCTTCAAGTTGACAAGCATTTGGGTGATACAGTTGTTATGGGAGATGGGCTAGAGCCTGCCAGGATGTGCAGCAGAAGGTTAATGTGTACAGTACGTTCCTCTACCCCTCCTCACCCATGACCCACCACAAGGTCCTCATCTCCAGACAGATCCAGGGTCTACACAAGGTCCTCACTACCATACAGACCCAGGCTCTACACAAGGTCCTCACTGCCATACAGACCCAGGCTCTACACAAGGTCCTCACTACCATACAGACCCAGGGTCTACACAAGGTCCTCACTACCATACAGACCCAGGCTCTACACAAGATATCAGGCACAGTGCACCACAGTGGGAGACATCTGGAAAGAGAAAAATATTTAGTGTATAATGTTGATAACATCATTACCATAGTTAGTATGAGAAATTAGGTTAGTTTTAAGCTGACCTCTTCATCTTAGCTTAACATGTAGGTGCGGATCATGTGTTAGAGAGGCCGGGACGCCATCTCGCCCCGGTGTAGACCATGTAGTTAGCAAAGCCCCCTCACCAGATGGCTAAATATGGAGGAACCTGGAACATGAGGGGAATAGCATATGCATGCGTTCTTGGACGACCAGAGTCACACTTTAGATGGTGTAGCGAGGATTCCAGTGACTCATGACTGAGGTGACTCATGACTTAAGTGTTCCGTGACTCAAGCCGCACTCACATATCTCATTCATGATGATGAGGTGTACTGGCTCCACTGGAGGAGGAGGCAGGCATCGTGTTGCCTGCCCAACACCACCCAATAAGCCCCACCCCACAGTGTACTTAAGATCGCTGGTCCACCTCTCGCATAGCAACTTGTGAAGTCTTGATGATGGTGATGGTGTTGACACCGATGAACCAGTGGACGTTACAACACAAGTTACGGTCTGCTGTGGTGTGCGTGGTGTTCAGTACCGCGTATCAGCTCCCCCAGCGACGGCGAGAAAATCATGTTTAATGATTTTCCCCCCGGCACATAGATCGCCATGCATGACTGCTGTAGTTTACGGAGGAAGTAGAGTGTATCTGTCTCCCCGCCTGGCTGCTACACCCGCGTTGCACGCACCACAGGGGCGCAACTCACTCCACACACTCTCACCACACAGTGTGTACTGATGTGGCTGCAGAAACCTGGAACTATTTCTCTATCTGTCAATCACGGTTCCTCGCCACTGGCACGGTAGAACACTTCTGGCGCTGTGTTAAGGTGCCGCATCATTGGTGTGCCACGGTAGAGCACTACTGGCACTGTACTGAGGTGCCACAACCTAGTATTACTATCACTTGAGCACTGCTGTCACTGTACTAGTGTGCCACTCCCCAGTAGTGCTGGCACTGCTCTGGGGTGCTTCTAGTGTGACGATATTGCCAGTTTTATCATAACACCGTAACACCAGTGTGAGACTATACGTGATAATGCATGAGAAAGTTTCATGATGTGTCATGGTGCATGGAGGAGGGTATATGTGGTGGAGATGAAAGCTGTTCCATGAGTGTGGTGGCGAGCGGCGTCTTACGACCACATTGACCCACCGCATCACCAGGTCAGGATGTTATTACTCACTTGGTCACTCATCATCCCTTGTTATTACTCACATAGGGAGTCGTCTCTTGTTATTACTCAAATTGTGACTCATCCTTTTTTTTATACTCATATGGTGACTCATCTCGTTTTGTAGCTCACATGGACATTTTTTTTTCTCTCTAGTTTGTGGTAGTTTTGAGCCAGTCAGGACTGATGAGTTAAGAGCAGGTGTTGTGCACCAGGTCTGCG
This sequence comes from Panulirus ornatus, assembly GCF_036320965.1. NCBI lineage: Eukaryota > Metazoa > Arthropoda > Malacostraca > Decapoda > Palinuridae > Panulirus > Panulirus ornatus. Next base: position 43,845,469 of record NC_092243.1, on the reverse strand, counting down.
GCCAGGTGAGTTAAGAGCAGGTGTTGTGCACCAGGTCTGCGGCCAGGTGAGTTAAGAGCAGGTGTTGTGCACCAGGTCTGCGGCCAGGTGAGTTAAGAGCAGGTGTTGTGCACCAGGTCTGCGGCCAGGTGAGCTAAGAGCAGGTGTTGTGCACCAGGTCTGCGGCCAGGTGAGTTAAGAGCAGGTGTTGTGCACCAGGTCTGCGGCCGAGTTAAGAGCAGGTGTTGTGCACCAGGTCTGCGGCCAGGTGAGTTAAGAGCAGGTGTTGTGCACCAGGTCTGCGGCCGAGTTAAGAGCAGGTGTTGTGCACCAGGTCTGCGGCCGAGTTAAGAGCAGGTGTTGTGCACCAGGTCTGCGGCCAGGTGAGTTAAGAGCAGGTGTTGTGCACCAGGTCTGCGGCCAGGTGATGCCACAGTGTATGATGGAGCACCTCCAGTAGTGAGAGTAGGTCGCATCCATAGGCGGCCATTGTGTAAGGCGTTGGTCCGGATCTTGCGAAAATCATGAGGTGTGGTGTGTTTACTGATGCCGGGGAGGAGGTGTGGGGCGGGGTGAGGCGTAGGTGAGAGTGGCCCTGCCTCCTGTGGCTCTGGAAGTAGGGTCATTACACTGGGCAACCCTCCTCCCTCGTCTGCATGCACTGTAGTACAATGTTTACGTTTTCCTGCACCTGGGGGTCACCTGGTATATGTAGGTCATGTTGTGGACGAGTGAGCGGCTGTTAAGACGAAACATGATGCATAGTGTTGGTAATTACCCGATTGTAATTACCCGATTGTAATTATCTGATTGTAATTACCTTTTCATACAGTGGGGCCCCGTCCACTGAACTGTCTGGTCCACCAAATAGCCTTTTAAACTAGTGTAAACTGCCAGGATTCACTTGTCTCATTGGTTAGCTGACCACAGCCATCCACCACCAGCCTCGCCCTGCACCAGGTCCTGGTCTGGTTGTCTTCAGGTCGTCCATCTGGTCTACCTGGTGCACAGATCTGTAGCCTTCAGTCTCCCATGGTTGATTCCTGCTGGTAACACTGTCAAGTTTATTGTGGCGGCCAGGTTCATCCTGTAGCCTGTAGCGCAGATGGATTACAGAGGTTACAGGGGGTCTTCGTCAGACCCCAGGGGCCTGAATGATGATTACATAAATTGTTGCAAAATTGGCTCATTACGCAAGCTTCAATCAGTCTGAAGTTCAGTCCTCTTATTCAGGTACCATGTTGCTTGCTCTTGTATGTAACGGGTCACTCTGGTCTGTGTGTTCCTGTATGTGCGATGACCAGCCTTGTGAAGATTAACCCAGTTGTCGTCTTACATGAGTTTTACATAATCTGTCGGTCATATTATTCTCTGTCCATAGATTTGAACGAATGTGTGTGTGTGTGTGTGTGTGTGTGTGTGTGTGTGTGAGAGAGAGAGAGAGAGAGAGAGAGAGAGAGAGAGAGAGAGAGAGAGAGAGAGAGAGAGAGAGAGAGATATTACCTATCTGTGCTATACGGGGAGAGAGTTATACTTCCGGTGAGCCTGGTCTCTTGTGTATGGGTAATTACCTGTTTGTACTGTACGGGGAGGGAGTTTTACACTTCGTGGGGCCCATCTCTTAAACACTCTCTAGCGTCATACAACTTTATCATCTTCTGTATGGTAACATTTCCATGTTTGATTTGTATCATTCATCACCACTCTTGTATCAACCAGGTAGTTAGGTAGTTAGAAGGCAGCCAACAACCAGGGAGGTATACTACTGGCACTACCTGCCTGGATACTGGGATGGCTACTGAAGGCTTGGCCTTGAACTAGTATTTCAGTGACTGCCGAGCGTCACTCCATTGTCCCAGGCAGCTGTCTCATCTTTCTGCCTCACTCACACGTAACACGTAACTCACACACACACACACACACACACACACACACACACACATATGTTATATATATATATATATATATATATATATATATATATATATATATATATATATATATATATATATATTTTTTTTTGTCGCTGTCTCCCGCGTTTGCGAGGTAGCGCAAGGAAACAGACGAAAGAAATGGCCCAACCCACCCCCATACACATGTATATACATACGTCCACACACGCAAAATACATACCTACACAGCTTTCCATGGTTTACCCCAGACGCTTCACATGCCCTGATTCAATCCACTGACAGCACGTCAACCCCGGTATACCACATCGATCCAATTCACTCTATTCCTTGCCCTCCTTTCACCCTCCTGCATGTTCAGGCCCCGATCACACAAAATCTTTTTCACTCCATCTTTCCACCTCCAATTTGGTCTCCCTCTTCTCCTCGTTCCCTCCACCTCCGACACATATATCCTCTTGGTCAATCTTTCCTCACTCATTCTCTCCATGTGCCCAAACCATTTCAAAACACCCTCTTCTGCTCTCTCAACCACGCTCTTTTTATTTCCACACATCTCTCTTACCCTTACGTTACTTACTCGATCAAACCACCTCACACCACACATTGTCCTCAAACATCTCATTTCCAGCACATCCATCCTCCTGCGCACAACTCTATCCATAGCCCACGCCTCGCAACCATACAGCATTGTTGGAACCACTATTCCTTCAAACATACCCATTTTTGCTTTCCGAGATAATGTTCTCGACTTCCACACATTTTTCAAGGCTCCCAAAATTTTCGCCCCCTCCCCCACCCTATGATCCACTTCCGCTTCCATGGTTCCATCCCCTGCCAGATCCACTCCCAGATATCTAAAACGCTTTACTTCCTCCAGTTTTTCTCCATTCAAACTCACCTCCCAATTGACTTGACCCTCAACCCTACTGTACCTAATAACCTTGCTCTTATTCACATTTACTCTAACTTTCTTCTTTCCACATACTTTACCAAACTCAGTCACCAGCTTCTGCAGTTTCTCACATGAATCAGCCACCAGCGCTGTATCATCAGCGAACAACAACTGACTCACTTCCCAAGCTCTCTCATTCCCAACAGACTTCATACTTGCCCCTCTTTCCAAAACTCTTGCATTCACCTCCCTAACAACCCCATCCATAAACAAATTAAACAACCATGGAGACATCACACTGCCCTGTCGCAAACCTACATTCAATGAGAACCAATCACTTTCCTCTCTTCCTACACGTACACATGCCTTACATCCTCGAGAAAAACTTTTCACTGCTTCTAACAACTTGCCTCCCACACCATATATTCTTAATACCTTCTACAGAGCATCTCTATCAACTCTATCATATGCCTTCTCCAGATCCATAAATGCCACATACAGATCCATTTGCTTTTCTAAGTATTTCTCACATACATTCTTCAAAAGCAAACACCTGATCCACACATCCTCTACCACTCTGAAACCACACTGCTCTTCCCCAATCTGATGCTCTGTACATGCCTTCACCCTCTCAATCAATACCCTCCCATATGATTTACCAGGAATACTCAACAAACTTATACCTCTGTAATTTGAGCACTCACTCTTATCCCCTTTGCCTTTGTACAATGGCACTATGCACGCATTCCGCCAATCCTCAGGCACCTCACCATGAGTCATACATACATTAAATAACCTTACCAACCAGTCATAATACAGTCACCCCCTATTTTAATAAATTCCACTGCAATACCATCCAAACCTGCTGGCTTGCCGGCTTTCATCTTCCGCAAAGCTTTTACTACCTCTTCTCTGTTTACCAAATCATTTTCCCTAACCCTCTCACTTTGCACACCACCTCGAGCAAAACACCCTATATCTGCCACTCTATCATCAAACACATTCAACAAACCTTCAAAATACTCACTCCATCTCCTTCTCACATCACCGCTACTTGTTATCACCTCCCCATTTGCGCCCTTCACTGAAGTTCCCATTTGCTCCCTTGTCTTACGCATTTTATTTACCTCCTTCCAGAACATCTTTTTATTCTCCCTAAAATTTAATGATACTCTCTCACCCCAACTCTCATTTGCCCTCTTTTTCACCTCTTGCACCTTTCTCTTGACCTGCTGTCTCTTTCTTATATATATATATATATATATATATATATTTTTTTTTTTTTTTTTTTTTTTTTTTTTCTACTTTGTCGCTGTCTCCCGCGTTTGCGAGGTAGCGCAAGGAAACAGACGAAAGAAATGGCCCAACCCCCCCCCCCCCCATACACATGTAATATACATACGTCCACACACGCAAATATACATACCTACACAGCTTTCCATGGTTTACCCCAGACGCTTCACATGCCCTGATTCAATCCACTGACAGCACGTCAACCCCGGTATACCACATCGATCCAATTCACTCTATTCCTTGCCCTCCTTTCACCCTCCTGCATGTTCAGGCCCCGATCACACAAAATCTTTTTCACTCCATCTTTCCACCTCCAAATTGGTCTCCCACTTCTCCTCGTTCCCTCCACCTCCGACACATATATCCTCTTGGTCAATATTTCCTCACTCATTCTCTCCATGTGCCCAAACCATTTCAAAACACCCTCTCCTGCTCTCTCAACCACGCTCTTTTTATTTCCACACATCTCTCTTACCCTTACGTTACTTACTCGATCAAACCACCTCACACCACACATTGTCCTCTAACATCTCATTTCCAGCACATCCATCCTCCTGCGCACAACTCTATCCATAGCCCACGCCTCGCAACCATAGAACATTGTTGGAACCACTATTCCTTCAAACATACCCATTTTTGCTTTCCGAGATAATGTTCTCGACTTCCACACATTCTTCAAGGCTCCCAGAATTTTCGCCCCCTCCCCCACCCTATGATTCACTTCCGCTTCCATGATTCCATCCCCTGCCAGATCCACTCCCAGATATCTAAAACGCTTTACTTCCTCCAGTTTTTCTCCATTCAAACTCACCTCCCAATTGACTTGACCCTCAACCCTACTGTACCTAATAACCTTGCTCTTATTCACATTTACTCTTAACTTTCTTCTTTCACATACTTTACCAAACTCAGTCACCAGCTTCTGCAGTTTCTCACATGAATCAGCCACCAGCGCTGTATCATCAGCGAACAACAACTGACTCACTTCCCAAGCTCTCTCATTCCCAACAGACTTCATACTTGCCCCTCTTTCCAAAACTCTTGCATTCACCTCCCTAACAACCCCATCCATAAACAAATTAAACAACCATGGAGACATCACACTGCCCTGTCGCAAACCTACATTCAATGAGAACCAATCACTTTCCTCTCTTCCTACACGTACACATGCCTTACATCCTCGATAAAAACTTTTCACTGCTTCTAACAACTTGCCTCCCACACCATATATTCTTAATACCTTCTACAGAGCATCTCTATCAACTCTATCATATGCCTTCTCCAGATCCATAAATGCCACATACAGATCCATTTGCTTTTCTAAGTATTTCTCACATACATTCTTCAAAGCAAACACCTGATCCACACATCCTCTACCACTTCTGAAACCACACTGCTCTTCCCCAATCTGATGCTCTGTACATGCCTTCACCCTCTCAATCAATACCCTCCCATATGATTTACCAGGAATACTCAACAAACTTATACCTCTGTAATTTGAGCACTCACTCTTATCCCCTTTGCCTTTGTACAATGGCACTATGCACGCATTCCGCCAATCCTCAGGCACCTCACCATGAGTCATACATACATTAAATAACCTTACCAACCAGTCAATAATACAGTCACCCCCTATTTTAATAAATTCCACTGCAATACCATCCAAACCTGCTGGCTTGCCGGCTTTCATCTTCCGCAAAGCTTTTACTACCTCTTCTCTGTTTACCAAATCATTTTCCCTAACCCTCTCACTTTGCACACCACCTCGAGCAAAACACCCTATATCTGCCACTCTATCATCAAACACATTCAACAAACCTTCAAAATACTCACTCCATCTCCTTCTCACATCACCGCTACTTGTTATCACCTCCCCATTTGCGCCCTTCACTGAAGTTCCCATTTGCTCCCTTGTCTTACGCATTTTATTTACCTCCTTCCAGAACATCTTTTTATTCTCCCTAAAATTTAATGATACTCTCTCACCCCAACTCTCATTTGCCCTCTTTTTCACCTCTTGCACCTTTCTCTTGACCTGCTGTCTCTTTCTTATATATATATATATATATATATATATATATATATATATATATATATATATATATATTTTTTTTTTTTTTTTTTTTTATACTTTGTCGCTGTCTCCCGCGTTTGCGAGGTAGCGCAAGGAAACAGACGAAAGAAATGGCCCAACCCCCCCCCCCCCATACACATGTATATACATACGTCCACACACGCAAATATACATACCTACACAGCTTTCCATGGTTTACCCCAGACGCTTCACATGCCTTGATTCAATCCACTGACAGCACGTCAACCCCGGTATACCACATCGCTCCAATTCACTCTATTCCTTGCCCTCCTTTCACCCTCCTGCATGTTCAGGCCGCGATCACACAAAATCTTTTTCACTCCATCTTTCCACCTCCAATTTGGTCTCCCACTTCTCCTCGTTCCCTCCACCTCCGACACATATATCCTCTTGGTCAATCTTTCCTCACTCATTCTCTCCATGTGCCCAAACCACTTCAAAACACCCTCTTCTGCTCTCTCAACCACGCTCTTTTTATTTCCACACATCTCTCGTACCCTTACGTTACTCACTCGATCAAACCACCTCACACCACACATTGTCCTCAAACATCTCATTTCCAGCACATCCATCCTCCTGCGCACAACTCTATCCATACCCCAAGCCTCGCAACCATACAACATTGTTGGAACCACTATTCCTTCAAACATACCCATTTTTGCTTTCCGAGATAATGTTCTCGACTTCCACACATTCTTCAAGGCTCCCAGAATTTTCGCCCCCTCCCCCACCCTATGATCCACTTCCGCTTCCATGGTTCCATCCGCTGCCAGATCCACTCCCAGATATCTAAAACACTTCACTTCCTCCAGTTTTTCTCCATTCAAACTCACCTCCCAATTGACTTGACCCTCAACCCTACTGTACCTAATAACCTTGCTCTTATTCACATTTACTCTTAACTTTCTTCTTCCACACACTTTACCAAACTCAGTCACCAGCTTCTGCAGTTTCTCACATGAATCAGCCACCAGCGCTGTATCATCAGCGAACAACAACTGACTCACTTCCCAAGCTCTCTCATCCCCAACAGACTTCATACTTGCCCCTCTTTCCAAAACTCTTGCATTTACCCCCCTAACAACCCCATCCATAAACAAATTAAACAACCATGGAGACATCACACACCCCTGCCGCAAACCTACATTCACTGAGAACCAATCACTTTCCTCTCTTCCTACACGTACACATGCCTTACATCATATATATATATATATATATATATATATATATATATATATTTTTTTTTCATACGATTCGCCATTTCCCGCATTTGCGAGGTAGCGTTAAGAACAGAGGACTGGGCCTTAGAGGGAAAATCCTCACCTGGCCCCCTTCTCTGTTCCTTCTTTTGGAAAATTAAAAAAAAAAGACGAGAGGGGAGGATTTCCAGCCACCCGCTCTCTCCCCTTTTAGTCGCCTTCTACGACACGCAGGGAATATGTGGGAAGTATTCTTTTATCCCCTATCCCCAGGGATAATATATATATATATATATATATATATATATATATATATATATATATATATATATATATATATATATATATCTTGGCAGAATGAGTAGCCACGCTTGCCTTAAGCAGTAGACAGTGATGAGACATGGTGACCGTTGGCAGCTCAAGGGTGGGCCGTTTTGATAACTTTTTCTTTCCTTACACCTCGCAGCTTTGGGAATCTCTACCTTTTCATGTCTTTCCCAACAACAGTGACCTAACACATTGTAAGACAGTTTGCTTGTTTGTTTTTTCACTTCCTCCAAGATTCGTAAATACTTTCCCTTGTCCCTTATTTTTCATACCCCTTTCATCGACATCTCTGTATTTCAATTAAGGTCCGGCCTCAGTCTGGACTTTTGTCCGTGACTGGAGCCTCCATGACTGGAGCCTCCAACGTAAAAATAAGAAAACGGGTAAATGGCGCAGGAGACCCCAGGGTTGCTGCTGTGGTGTGGTGGCTGATCGGGAGGGAAGGTGGCCACTCTGCCATGACGTCATGGGGCAGGGGTGAGGCCACACCAGTCCTGCCTCATTACGTGGAGGGTTGCAGGCAGGGGAGGCAGCTGGTATTATCATAAGATACCAGTTCTCTGTGTCTTTATTGTTTTCTGTTTACATAAATTGCCATAATCAGGTATTACAGGTCAGTCCACCATTTTGTATCCCATTGTTTATGTTCATCTTTGAGCTCATTTACGTACTGATTATCGTCACAAGTTTATGCTGTTGGAGTAAGATGGTGTTTGTCTTCCCCCCAGGTACGTGAGGCGAGCGTGTGGTCGAGTTCTTACCGGAGGGTAAGGTGACTATAGTCTTTATCCTCTTACGTCTATGTCTTCACTATCAGCATGGATAGACGCCAGGCACAGGTGACCTTTGCCGCCAGACGTACAGGATCGGGTGGCCCTGCAGGGTAGTAGGTGACCTCGTGCGGGAGTAGCACCTGGTGCACGGGAAGGACGGATAACAGGTGACCTGATGGTGCATGAGGACAGGTGAGCCTGTGAGGGACAGGGCATGGGGATGGTTCTCTCCAGGCAGGACACAGGACATGCAGTCTTGTAGGATCGGGACGTGTATGTTTGTGAAGGCAGGAGTAGTACCTGAGGTGGGTAGCCTTGTAGGGGCAGGACATAGGACAAGTATGATGTAGGTGAGGCAGGACGTGGGCAAGGCGCTTTATAGGGTTATGTATCTGGGCAAGTGGCTCTACAGGAAGCAGGACATGAGAGAGGTAGCCTTATGGAAGGCTGGACCTGCGGGAGTTTAGCTTGGAAGGCAAAACGTGAGATAAGGACCATTGTGGAGACACAAGATGAACAGATTGGTGTATAAAGATCTATATATAGGAGAGATAGCTTAACCCGGAGCAAAATGTGGTGAGAATGACTTTGATAGTGACAGTAAATAGTCAAGGTAACTATTTACGGGTCACGACATGAAGCATGGTGCTTATATTGAGGCTATCCATGATGACGTTACTGAATCACAGGGAAGGTGTAGTAGTTATGTGGCTCTTTTAACACATGGTCATGTGAAATGGTATGAGGGCATCATGGATCAAGCGGGTTTTTAAAGAGTAAGACATAAGTGGTAGTGTTTTTACATGGTAGCATATGAAGGGGATAGATCATATGGCTTTCAACGAAGAGGAACATTAAGAAGACAGTTATATAGACCAGTCTTGGAAACACACCTGGCTTAGGATGTTGGAACCAGGTTGAAGTATGACGCGATGACCCGTGGTAGGTAATGCACAGGTAAATCCTGCAGCAGGTGTCTTCAAAGAGGGCGAGGTGTTAGGTTAGGTGACTTTGTAGGAGGGGTTGTAGGAGATGGGTCTGTAGGAGGCAGGACAGGGGTGAAGTTGCTTTGTAAGGGAGGAGGATTTAGGTCGTAGGGGGCAGGACACAGGTCATGTTGCCTTGTAGGAGAGCAGGATATGAATCCATCAGCATTTCAGAAGGTAAGACAATTATACTTCATTTTAAGGGCCGGGTTCGAAGCGTGAATAGTCGTAAATGCAGTTAGAAATACATCTCAGGCTCTATCATGAGCAGGATGTAATACATACACTACTGGGTCAGGCTGGTACACGCGATGAAAAAACAAAAGTATCTTCCTGGTTGGATTCGATGAGTTTCGAAATGATCATTGCGACTCGTGTTGTCTCGGTTGGTGAGCGTGGATGTGAGACAGATTTCCAAATGATTATGGTAGTCCCACTTTATAGTTATTTCCATCAAAATGTGAAACCAGTCGAACATTACTTGTGGCTAATGACTAGACGTGTCGTGAGCAGTCGAGTATTTTTTTTTTTTAAATCGTTCGACCGTGGTGTCATATTGTTTAACACAAAAAGTGGTAAGATACATATTGACCAAGTGTTCAGGAGGATGGCGGCTGGTGCGAGCCAGGGGCACTCGAACATGGCTGCCCTGTGGATGTGGCTGCTGGGCCCTTGTGATGCTGGAACACCTGTACACCACAGTATTATATTTTCTCATTCATTGTATCTTCGGTGGATACACACACACACAACACACACACACACACACACACACAGACACACCTCGTCCAACCCTCGATGAGGTAGGACGAGTGTCAGTGGTGCTCTTAGGCCTCCTACAGATCAACATTTCGACCTGATCTCTCTCTCTCTCTCTCTCTCTCTCTCTCTCTCTCTCTCTCTCTCTCTCTCTCTCTCTCTCTCGCTTGCTATCTAAGCTTGTGACTGCCTGAGAATTATCTCCTCATCTTGCTAAGTTTTGAGCTGCAGTCACTTCCGTGTAAACACCATGACACTGACATATTCCTCGGCCCTTCCACCGTTGTAGTAGTGACCCACTTGACCACTCGACTCAGTATCCTCGAGGGTCACCATAGTCACCTTGTACCAACCAGTGCTGTACTGATACAAGAATTGCTCTATTCGTACTACTGTGAATGTCGTAAGTAATCCCTGAACAAGTGTTCCAGTAAGTAAGCAGGTAGTTTAGTTTTCCCGTAGTTAATTGAATAACATGTACTGTGTTACTCTGACGAAACCAACGTAGAAATATTCGTCACTCAATCTTCACCATTAAACACATAATACATGTCAGTATAGTATTATTACTGCAGTTCAGCCAGTATGTAACTTTACACCACTTAATGTTCAACGAATCACCACTATATACTTAATGTGTGAATAAACGAATTTGCTCAATAAAACTTCCTGTACTGTGTAGGTAGACTTTGCTCCTGTGTTTATCCAGGTCGTAGAAGCATCCAGCCTCAACTTGATCTTAACTTCTTGTGGGATTAGTTAACTCATTATTTTTATGATCCCCCAACACCACCACCACCACCACCACCACCACCACCACCACCATCACCACCACACCAACCATCAACACCATCACCACCACACCACCATCACATCACCCACCACCACCCACATCACCACATCACCACACCATCACACATCACCACCACCACCACCACCACCATCACCACCACACCACCACCACCACCACCACACCACACCACCATCACCATAACCCACCATCACACCACCATCCACACCACCACCACCACATCACCACCACCATCACCCACCATCACCACCACACCATCACCACCACCCATCACCACCCCACACCCCACCACCATCCCACACCACCACCATCACCACACATCACCACCATCCCACCACCACACCACACCAACCACCCCCACACATCACACACCACCACCACCACCACCACCCCAACATCACCACACCACCACCACACCACCACCATCACCATCATCATCACACCACCACCACACCACCATCACACCACCACCATCACCATCACCCCCACCATCACCACCAACCACCACACACTCACACACCACCACACCATCACCACCACCACCACCACCACCACTCACCACATCCCCACCACCACCACCATCACCACCACCACCATCACCATACCACCACACCTCACCTCACCTCACACCATCACCACCACCACCCACCCCACACCACCACCACATCACCCATCACCCACCACCACCCACCATCACCACCACACCCCACCCACCACACCATCACCACCACCACCACCACACCAACCACCCCCACCACCATCACCACACCACCCCATCACCACCCTCACCACCCCACCACACACCCACCCCACCCCAACCACACCACCCCACCCACCATCCCACCACACCACACACCACCATCACCACCATCCACCACCACACCACCACACCACCACCACCACCACACCACCACCACACCACCCACACCACCACCACCACCACCACCACCACCACCACCACACCACCACCCACCACCACCACCAACCACACCACCCCATCACACCACCACCCCCACACCATCACACCACCATCACCACCACCACCATCACCATCACCACCATCACCACCACCACCACCACCACCATCACCACCATCACCATCACCACCACCACCACCATCACCACCATCATCACCACCACCACCACCACCACCACCACCATCACCACCACCACCACCACCATCACCACCACCACCACCACCACCATCACCACCACCATCACCACCACCACCATCACCACCATCACCACCACCACCACCACCACCACCACCACCACCACCACCATCACCACCATCATCACCACCACCACCATCACCACCATCACCACCACCACCACCACCATCACCACCACCACCACCATCACCACCATCATCACCACCACCACCACCATCACCACCACCACCACCATCACCACCATCATCACCACCACCACCATCACCACCACCACCACCATCACCATCATCACCACCACCACCACCATCACCACCATCACCACCATCATCACCACCATCATCACCACCACCACCATCACCACCACCATCACCACCATCACCACCATCATCACCACCACCATCACCACCATTATGTTGGTACTCAGCAAGGTATGTTTTACTGAATGGCTGCCTGAATTTGATAATTCTTTCTTTATTTTTTCATATATTTATTCATTTGAATACACTTGACAAGAAATGGCCCCCCACTAGACTTATTCTAGTTGGTAAAGTAGGTGGGAGAAGGATATATTTGTAGTGGATGAAGAAAATGTGCCAATGTAATGACACAGTAATAAAAGAACTGAATGAATAGAAGAATTAGTGAAGGTAGTAGACATGGTGAAGGCACTCAGAAAATACCGTAATGAGCTGGGTCGGGGAGGAGGACGTAGAAAACATTGAAACTGTCACACAAAGCGTAAGTAGGTTACTGAAGGGTCTTGATCCATGTGAGGCACGAGGTTGTGAGCCTCACCATATGTGATCAAGGAGTCGACACACACACACACACACACACACACACACACACACACACACACACACACACATGAGAGGCCGCTTGAAATGTTCAAAAGATGTTTGAGGAAGATTTTAATACCAAGGAAGTGAGAGCTGATGTCGTATCTGCTGTCAAGAAGGACCAACATGATGGTCGAAGCTACACACTAGTATCTCTGACGAACAATATTTTTTTTCTTGTTGTAAAATCGCTAGAAAAGATTACCAGACAGGAAATGGATGACAGCTTGCAAAAAAAAAAAAAAAAAAGTACCTCGTGTGAGAGGCGTAGTCCATGGGCCAGGCCCTGGACTTCGCCCGACTGGTACTTAACGATGGCTTCAAGGCTTTTCAACCAAACATTGCTGGACTTCTGTACTCTGCAGCTTTCTGGTTGAAACTGTCATTCCAGTATTTGACATCCTCGCTGGATATCTTGGATAGATGGCACATATGGTACGGAATAAGCTGAGACTTTCGCATTTTTCTTCAATTTATTTCACGTCAGAAGGCTTCTTGCTACTTGGTCATGTGTACTTCTGTATAGAAATTTCCATATTGACAAGTGAAGATGAATAACTATAGCTGGTAACTGTTAGTTTCTTGCTGTTTTGGGGGTATTGAGTGTTGTTTATTATATAAACCTGATAATTGATAAAGATAACAAAACATCATGCTACCAACATTCCATAAACTCCACAATCACATATTTTTGAGGTAAAAAAAAAAACCATGTGATAACTGAAACTAGAAAAAGATTGAATAGCTCAAGTTTTACACTCTGGCAGAGAGGGAGTTCTTCTGGGAAATACACATATGTAAATGAGAGACTTAGGTTGTGTTGTTGGGAAGTATATACTGATGGTTTACCAAGCGTAAACTTCGCACGTCTTCTAACCCCACAGCTCGCGCTAGGCCTAAGTGGTTGAGAGAAGGTGGTTGTTCAACCATGCTGTTGGTGACCGCGGCCCGTAGGTCTACGTAACCACCACAGATGGATAACCAGGTACACCTTGTAATGACAGCATTCTTTAGTTTCTCCGTCGTGTATGCCACAGTGCAGCTGATGGCTGCAGGCGACGTGCTGCATAGCGTTGCGCTCGGGATGTTCCAGGTGTCTTCTCTCTCTTTGACTGTAGTGGTAATATTTCGATAATGCCTTTGGCTATGGTACACACACACACACACACACACACACACACACACACACACACACACACACACATGCACATACATAGCGTTAATGAAATGGCTTTGATGAGAGCATTTGGTTGCGAATACCGTCTCTGCTCCCATAAACAAAAGAAAATATTTTGCAAAGTCTTCCATGGCGGTCGTGCCGCTGAGATTTTAATTTGGAGTGTGGGTAGGGGACTAACCCTTCCAGGAGTTTCCTGGTGAAAATGATGATACACTTCTCCCATCTACGCTCCAGACAGTATTGCCTGACTTTTTTTTAGTCAGTCATGGTAGTTCAGTTCCTTTACCACGTCAACACGGGCTGTGAAAGATTTTTGAACACATCCAAACTTTGCATTGTAGCCTGCCTTATAAGGTGATTTTTAGCACACAGGAGCAGCCTATTAAGAGTATTAGTGCCCTGAACAACGACGTGTCTTGAAAGTCAGCAAGATCCATCTCGCCAACTTTTTGGAGGAGGCAACTGTTGTCATATTGTGTTGCTGAAGGTAAGGTCGTTAGACATTTTTTTTATTACCTCGAGGTCCTTCACATTGTTGATTCGTGGGATGAAGATGTATGTGTCCGTCCAATATTCTGTAATGTTCTTGATTCCCTCATCCTCACCACATCGCAGGAGTTGGAACTTATCTCTATTGAAAAGCATCTTGTGTTCTACAGTCTAGTAGATGACTGTGATATTTTCTGTTTATAGTCTCCCAATGTCTTCTGCAGGCGAGATTTTCATGCTTGTTCCAGTCTTGTCTGTGAAAGACGATATGAAGGTGTGACTCGTGTTTGCGTCAGAGTCAGATATAAAGAGAAGAAGCAGATAAGATTGCAAGCACTCTCCTGGGGGACTCAGCTTGTCACCTTGCAGACACTGGAAATCTGATTTATAACAGCGTATTGTGATTTTTTCTGTTAAGAAATTGTATTTCCACCTTCCAGTTTTACCGGTTATTCTCATATTTACGCATTGTAATGTATTGTGACACCGTAGCAGCAGTTCTCAAATGCTTTCGCAAAGTCTGTGTGTATCACTTCAGTGTTGGTTTAGTTCAGCAGTGCCTCAACAATCTTATTATAGTGGTCGAGCTAGTGGGAAAGACAGGTTCATCCCGTCATGAAACCATGATGACCTGGGTTATGTAGATAGTTTGATCCCATAAAGGTGGTCAGTAGATATCTTAGGACCGTCTTAAAGAGCTTGATAACGTGCGATGATCAGTGTTGTGTTGGTGGGTAGTTTACTGCTTTGCCTCCTCCTGTGTAGAGTAGGGCGACTTAGGTCAGTGTCAGACTCTCCGGGATGATGCCAGAATCCAAACTTCTCGTCCAGTGGATATTAAGTCCTCGTGTATGAAGTATTTTTCCATTTTCTTGTTGTACAGACAGAGTTCCAGGAGTCTGGTCTTGGGGCAGAGTGCAGGAGCATGTTCTCAGTGGGCCTCTACAAATCCTGTGGCGAGTTGGTGTGATCTGTCGTGTGTTACATAGGAGAATCACTCACTATGAAGAAGTCGTTTCGTTCATTTATTATTATTATTATTATTATTATTATTATTATTATTATTATTATTATCATTATTAATATTATTATTATTATTATTATTATTATTATTATTATTATTATTATTATTATTATTGTTTCAGGCTTCTTCCTGAACAACAGTTAATTTTTTTTCTATCTGACTCTTTTCCTGGTAATCATCTGGTTCTCGATATACGTTTTGTATGTGAGGAAAAGTATTTTTGTTTATTTCACTGATGGTGTTTTCCTCATTCTTCTCATGTGTCTCGTATGACATATATGCCTACGGTCTACGTTCACCAGTATGTTTTGACAGATTTACCTGGACGAGTTGGGTGAGCTGTTTAGAAGGTCTTCACTTTGGTTTCGCTTCTTATATAGGAATCGTCTGTTTCGTTCTACTTTACAAGTCATATACGTTCTTTCCACTTGTGTATATTTGCTTCATGTTTGGAATGCTGCTTTTGTGGTCTAGCGTTAAACATACTCCTGTGGTGATTTGTTGCTCACTAAGGTTTCCCATGTTGTAGCAGACATCTCGTTGATTGCATCTTCCCAATCAGTGTTTACTATCATAACTGATGTTGGTATATTCACATCTTGGTTGCGTGTGTTTTGCTCGGCGGTTTAGCATCCTTATATATTTTTATTTAACATAGGTTGTGATCACAGTACAGCCTGTTTGACGTAGTGACGTCACTTACTATGTCTATATGATTCGTAAACATTAAGTCCAATGTCTTATGTCATGTTGGTTGTTTATGTTGTTCGCTGGCTGAGGGAAAAGTTGTCGCTGTCTAAATTGTTCTCTTTGTTTGTACTTATTCATCGGCGCTGCTTCGTGCCTGATTCCAACTCAGATGTGGTTCGTTGAAAACCTGTAAGAAGATTATATTTTGGACTGGGTTTCCACGGAAGTCACGAAAGGTCTCTGTTTTTCTTATTCATTCTTTAGATTCATTTGGGTTTCCGTTTGGTGGCTTATAGATCAGTGTAATAACCAGGTTTAGGTTTTCATCCTTGACGGCAAGCAATTCTGCCCCAGCAGTCGAAGACTTAAGAGGCTCAGTTATTAAAAACAGTATGATCCAACCCCGTGACACGTTCTTCCAGTGCTGTCACATATGTATAGGTTGTGGTGTGAGATCCAAACCTAAGTGTTCATATGATATTTGAAGTGCTTTTCTATGAAGGCTACAAATACTTCGTTTGACTGGTTCAGCAAGCCACTTCAGAAGGGGATTGTGTTTGTCTTATGTCATCTAAGTCTGTTAATGTTGGCGGTTGTGACGGATGTTACACGTCATACTTTATGGTTGTTTTGAAGGGAGAACATGCCATGCTCTGGTGAGCCAGGTAGAAGGTTTTCAGTCCTTATATCATTCCGTACCTCTCTGTAGCAGTTCCCACCTGTCTCTGCTTGACGCTGTGTCTGTCTTGAGTATAGTGTGTGTTATGATCGTCTCGAGGTATATACCTTGTTGCCCCTGCCACATGGCGACGCTTGCAGGCGTCGCCTTACATCTTTGGATCATTTGCACATCCCTGGGTGGAAATATTGGCTTATCACCCTTAGAGCTTTATATGCCCTTCTCGAGCAGGTTAAGATATTTTGTGGGGTTGCGAAATCTGCATTTTTCCAATACGAGGCACCAGCCTTGCCACACATGCAAAATGCCTTCACGTTTTACCTACAGACTTTGCACATTAAGTGATCTCCATGTATCTATACTGTTTCCCTCCTGCCCGTCTCTCTCCGTGCTGCCCCAAAGCTAACCTTGTGATGGCTTCCTGGACCCCCACTTCCCAAGTCTTTTATCATAATACTCTCTCCCTCTCCTTCCACACCCGAGTCAATCTCTCTCTCTCTCTCTCTCTCTCTCTCTCTCTCTCTCTCTCTCTCTCTCTCTCTCTCTCTCTCTCTCTCTCTCTCTCTCTCTCTCTCTCTCTCTCTCTCTCTCAGGATTGCGACTGCCTGAGAATCACGAAGTAAAATACAAGATACTCCCTAAGATTGGGTAGTCCCAGTGGTTTCCCTGATGAGGACCTGACACTTACCCGGCTTACTGGACCAGCTGCCCTGCGGGGTTGACTCCCAGAGCTCCCGTATATTGGACACTTACGCTCGGACACTTACGCTCGGAAACTTGCGCCCCTGGACTTTATCAACATTAGACTTCATTTTTTCATCTGTGTGGTGATGGGCTAGACCCCTGGTGATGGGCCAGGCCCCGGATCAACATGGTTTATGAATCAGCAGCTGGGGCAGCGCCCTGGTCACCTGGGCCTGGCGCCTGAGTGTGTAGATGCAGCGTGTGTGATCCCTCGTCAGTGTGCCGTCTATGTTCCTCCTTAGATCTGATCCGTCGCCATTGTACCCACATGTACTATAACCAGGTTACACCATAGCTGCCGTACCGTGAATGTTTGTAAGTGATCTGACCCAACGGTACTGTACCTTGGTGCACCGTGGACCGTCTTCATGTGTACCCTAATTATTTCGGAGTGAATTGTTCCATTATCAGTGTACGAGATGTACGTTTGGTGTACTTTATAACTTTCACCAGTGTCCTGGCTTCGACGAAGGTAAACCCAGAGGGAAGGTTAAGAGCAAGGATTGCCTCAGTGAAATGGTGCTTTGAGAGGTGCTGTGACGAAGATGTGGGTGGCGTTCCAGTCAGTCAGCATCTTTAAGGTGAAAGAGAACAAAGAACAAGTACAGCAGGGTAAGAGAGGAACAACGAGGAAACTAATATGAACTTTGTGAACAAGGCAGCAGATAATCCACGTCTTTCCCATAGATTCATCCGTTAGGGAACAGTATATGAGGCTAAGTGAACCAGAGGGAAGATTTGTTGAGTATTATGTGTACGATATGGCAAGAACTGAAGTACAAATTCTAGAGTGTTTACACAGTGGAGGACAGTAGATCCCCAGTGAGATGGAGTGGGGGAGGCGATCTCACGAACCTTTGATGTACCTAGAAAAAACAATGACAAAATGTTAAGGAATCTTCACCCATACAAGGTTATGATCATGATGATACCTCACCATACTTGCTGAAGACGTGGGCAAACACACTTGATAAACCACTTTTAAACTGGAGTGAGACAAGGTGCCATGGGAATGGAAAAGGGCAAACGTTATACCTATCTGTGTGAAAGAGAACTGGGAAAAGGTGTTGAACTACAAACTGTTCCTCCTGACTCGTATGGTCTGTAAGGTACTAGAAAAGATAATCAGAAAGCAAACTGATGACTTTCTGCTGAGAGAAAGTGAGTGAGTGACAACACTGTCTCAGGGAAAGAAGGTCACGTGTGACGAACCTTTTAAAGTGTGTCTACGAAAGAGTCAGCTCAGTATTGAATTAAACACAAGGCTGTCTGGGCTGCCAAACAGCATTTGACACTATACCGCGTAGGAGGCTGATTAAGAGGCAGGATCACCAGACACGTATAAAGAGACAAGATTATTTTGGTGGAAGGGAGTAAAAGGAACATGTTAGAGGAGCCTTTTCGAAATGGGTTCAAGTTGGCAGTGGAGTGCCGCAGGATTCTTTTTGGGACCATTAACTCTCCTTGATTTATGTACATGATCTTCCAGATGGTATGGATTCCTACCTCGCGATCTTTGCAGATTATGCCAAGATCATGAGGGTGTGAAGTGTGAGGAGGATTGAATCAACTTACTAGGGAACGTAGACAGACTCCTAATTTGGTCTGATACATACTTGATGAAATTCATTCAAAGCAAAATGTAAAGTGATGAGGGTGAGTCTTAGCCAAGGAAAGCCTTGATATGAATATTGCCCAGCGGGAAATATGTTGCAGGAGACCTGGGAGCCGACATCATCCCTGGCCTATCACCAGAGTCCCACATTAAGAAGTTAGTTAAGATGACCAACTGTCTGCTGACAAGTATTAGAACTACATTCAAGTTGAAGGATGAGGAAATATTTAGTAAGTTCTTCATATCCTACGTAATGCTTCTTTAGTTAGGTCACCGCACCTGAAGAAGCTCAAAGATCTGAGAGAGAAGGTTCACAAGAGGGCAACAATGATAGTACCAGAATTAAGGGAGGTGAGTTACAGGGAAAGACTAGAGGTGTCAGATTTACGCATTATGGAAGAGAGAGGAGTAAGGGGTGACCAGATCACTACCTTTAAGTTTGTAAACCTGATATATATAGAGCAACCACAGGACTTATCATGAAATTAAATAAGCAAGTTGTTAAAAAGATGTAAAGAAATACCTCTTTCGAATACTTGTGATGAATGATGAGAATAGACTGAATTAGAAAATGATATATATTGCCAGACGTTATATAATGTTGTGTGATGGTAAAGATGTCTCAAGAGATGAGACCCCACGAGGGTAAGACTCCCTCCCTGTACAGTACTAGTAAGTGATTCCACACACACACACACACACACACACACACACACACACACACACACACACACATGCACACACCAGTTTACGCCATGTGTTTGTTTATCTGTGTTTGGTTATGGATGTTTACAGATATATGTATGTGTGTGTGTCCGTGTATATGTCATTGTGTTGTGAATCATGTTAATAACGTAACGAAGTGTGTCAAACATATTGGTGCCAGCCAACTATGGAACGCGTTTGTTGTTCTCCCTGACCCCTGACCTCACACTGATATTGGTCATGTTGACCCTAACACTACTCCTGCTCGCTGTCCCTGACCCCTGACCCCGCTCTAACGCTCTCTGTGCTGACCCTCACACTACCCAGCTTACCTTGCTTGTCCCCTTACCTTCTCTCTAACACTAGCTTTGTTGACCTCACACTACCCCAACATACCTTCTTGACCCCTGACCCATCTGCTGATACTGGCTTTGTTGACCCTCACCTTGTATCGGCTTATAAACATGCATTAAACGCTTGTAGTGACGTAAGCCACAACCCCCTCTCCAGTGACCTCACTACAAGCCTGGCTTAAGGTCTTTTATAGCGACCTGACGCCACACCTGGTTACTGTAATGGTCTAACGAACCAAGTGACACTAACCTCACATTTACCTCTGACTGACCCCAGCCAGAAGGCAGAGGCGGCCACCCTAGTTAGACCTTAACGAAAGATGGCTTACTTCCTCCTCTTGTCTTCCACCGGCGAACACTCGTGCATGACTGCCAAGCGGTCATCATCATCATGCACTGGGACCACCATCGATCTCTCATTACCACTCACGGCTTGGCTGACTCACTGCCTCATAAACACCCAGGGATAACTAAAGACGGTCTCTCAAGTAGTGTGTTTACCTCAGACCACAAGCGCGCCGCTCTGGTGCCTGAATTCTTAGCTATGTGACTCCAGACTCCAGGAAGCCTTGGGGCTAATACACCGTCAGTAGCAGCATACCATGTGACTCCTGAATTTTCACTCTTTTGGCAGGGCTCTGAGGTGCCTCATTTTCCGCGACCCCTTGAGCAGGACTTGCCTGGGACATTGCCACCATCCGTCTCGAGGAGCAGCTTGAACTACGGGGACCTACAGCCGCGCTCTCGCGGCCTCCTCCAGCACGAGGCATAAACGGTGACCGGCCGCTAACTCAGGACTGCAGCACACACCGCCCCTACCTCCTGCAGAAACTCCACAAGACCCAGCAGACGCGCACCTCTCCCACACAGCACCTCCTCTCCTCCTCACCTCCAGCACAGCACCATGGGCATCTCACAGACATCATTTCACTATACCTTCCCTGACCTTACATTCGTCCCATAATCCTACTTGTTCAACGTGTGAAACTATGCACAGCGAACACTTGATTAGGAATGTGATATATTCAAAGCTACTTTGTAGTGTCTGTTATGGAATTATTTGATTGTAATTGCATATTACATAATCAGACGACTACATTGTAATGTTATCATCTAAGAAGTTCAAATAAATATTGATATTTACTTGTCGATTTATTTATTAACAAATCTTTGATAAAGAAAATGTATGAATTATTTCCTTTAAAGATGAAGATGATATTTTATGGCGTCTCTCTTTCATGGTGAATCACTTTCTTGCTCTGTCTGTGTCCAAGTGATGTAGATTCCTGCCTAGTTATGAATGTATGAATGAAAAGATCCAGTGTGATTGAGCTGACTCTCCAGCTGGTAAAGCCGCTCTTTTTGGAGTCATATTTTCCTCATGTTCAGCTGTGGATGATTGTGGGTTTAAGCCTCCGTCCCATCTCCTCCCACTGAATCTACTCCTGTGTCTTCCTCGCTCACGTCTTCCGAGTAGTTTCTCAGCTCCACATGGGTAAGACGTATGTCCCAGAGCCATTCCTCCTCAGTTCATAAAGGTAGGTGTCTCTGAACAAGCTCCGATCCTTACTCGCCCATTTCGCTTTTGTCTAAAAACCCAGACTTTTTCCACTTCTTGGAAGCATTCCTTGGTGCAGCCCATCCCTAAGAAACGAGACTGTTCTAACGCTTTTAGCTACCGGCCCATTTCTCTCAGTTCTGCTGCATCCAAAATCTTTGAAACTTTCTTGGTTCTCACTTCCTCAAACACTTGTACCTTCCCTTTCTTCCAAATCTTCCAAATTGTATTTGCATGCAATGTCTACTGGTGATCATCTCTCCTTTGTGACTCTCCTCTGGTTCTCCTCGTTTAGGGATATTGATGACACCTTTGTCATGGCCCTCGACATATTCGCAGCGTTTCACAAGATGTGGCATAAGTCTTAGCTTTCTAAGCTTTCTTTCTTTAGCTTTTCTGTTGCTCTTTCTTTCCTCATATATAGCTTCCTCCGAGGCTGTTCTCTTGCCGTGGTCGTTGATGGGGTAACTTCCTCCTCTTATCCCATCAACAGTGGCGTCACCCAAGGTTGAGTCCTGTCGCCTACTCTATTTCGTCTCTAACTCTATTCACTGTTAGAGTTATGGTTTTCTCTTTGCCCTCATTATCTCACTGTACCTCCCCTCCATCTTCCAATACTCGTTCTCTCTCGCATACTGAACAAGCTTTCTCTCATTTCCTCCTTCAGCATCTAGCACTGGGAAAACAGTAATTAAGCCAAACATTTAGCGTAAAACGCAATTATATATATATATATATATATATATATATATATATATATATATATATATATATATATATATATATATATATATATATATATATAAACTTTTGGTCTGTCAAGGCTTTATTATGGCGGATGACCAACTACCTACCCTCATGTATCCAAGATATGGTTGTACTTTGTGTAATGAAGACAATTGAGAAACATCATAAGCCAATATTCCAGTTTCATGATAAGAGAAGTGGACCAGGCAGTATGATACAGTGGTTAAATTGATGAAAACTACTATTGACGTTTGTGTAAATAAATTATATATATATATATATATATATATATATATATATATATATATATATATATATATATATATATTATTATATTTTTATTATACTTTGTCGCTGTCTCCCGCGTTTGCGAGGTAGCGCAAGGAAACAGACGAAAGAAATGGCCCAACCCACCCCCATACACATGTATATACATACGTCCACACACGCAAATATACATACCTACACAGCTTTCCATGGTTTACCCCAGACGCTTCACATGCCCTGATTCAATCCACGGACAGCACGTCAACCCCGGTATACCACATCGATCCAATTCACTCTATTCCTTGCCCTCCTTTCACCCTCCTGCATGTTCAGGCCCCGATCACACAAAATCTTTTTCACTCCATCTTTCCACCTCCAATTTGGTCTCCCACTTCTCCTCGTTCCCTCCACCTCCGACACATATATCCTCTTGGTCAATCTTTCCTCACTCATTCTCTCCATGTGCCCAAACCATTTCAAAACACCCTCTTCTGCTCTCTCAACCACGCTCTTTTTATTTCCACACATCTCTCTTACCCTTACGTTACTTATTCGATCAAACCACCTTACACCACACATTGTCCTCAAACATCTCATTTCCAGCACATCCATCCTCCTGCGCACAACTCTATCCATAGCCCACGCCTCGCAACCATACAACATTGTTGGAACCACTATTCCTTCAAACATACCCATTTTTGCTTTCCGAGATAATGTTCTCGACTTCCACACATTCTTTAAGGCTCCCAGAATTTTCGCCCCCTCCCCCACCCTATGATCCACTTCCGCTTCCATGGTTCCATCCGCTGCCAGATCCACTCCCAGATATCTAAAATACTTTACTTCCTCCAGTTTTTCTCCATTCAAACTTACCTCCCAATTGACTTGACCCTCAACCCTACTGTACCTAATAACCTTGCTCTTATTCACATTAACTCTTAACTTTCTTCTTTCACACACTTTACCAAACTCAGTCACCAGCTGCTGCAGTTTCTCACATGAATCAGCCACCAGCGCTGTATCATCAGCGAACAACAACTGACTCACTTCCCAAGCTCTCTCATCCCCAACAGACTTCATACTTGCCCCTCTTTCCAAAACTCTTGCATTCACCTCCCTAACAACCCCATCCATAAACAAATTGAACAACCATGGAGACATCACACACCCCTGCCGCAAACCTATATTCACTGAGAACCAATCACTTTCCTCTCTTCCTACACGTACACATGCCTTACATCCTCGATAAAAACTTTTCACTGCTTCTAACAACTTACCTCCCACACCATATATTCTTAATACCTTCCACAGAGCATCTCTATCAACTCTATCATACGCCTTCTCCAGATCCATAGATGCTACATACAAATCCATTTGCTTTTCTAAGTATTTCTCACATACATTCTTCAAAGCAAACACCTGATCCACACATCCTCTACCACTTCTGGTATATATATATATATATATATATATATATATATATATATATATATATATATATATATATATATATATATATAAACTTTTGGTCTGTTAAGGCTTTATTATGGCGGATGACCTACTACCTACCCTCATGTATCCAAGATATGGTTGTACTTTGTGTAATGAAGACAATTGAGAAACATCATAAGCCAATATTCCAGTTTCATGATAAGAGAAGTGTACCAGGCAGTATGATACAGTGGTTAAATTATTGGTGCATATGCACCTGGGCATGAGAAGAAAGATCATGAGAGGCAAGTGTTTTGGGAGCAGCTGAATGAGTGTGTTAGTGGTTTTGATGCACAAGACCGGGTTATAGTGATGGGTGATTTGAATGCAAAGGTGAGTAATGTGGCAGTTGAGGGAATAATTGGTATACATGGGGTGTTCAGTGTTGTAAATGGAAATGGTGAAGAGCTTGTAGATTTATGTGCTGAAAAAGGACTGGTGATTGGGAATACCTGGTTTAAAAAGCGAGATATACATAAGTATACGTATGTAAGTAGGAGAGATGGCCAGAGAGCGTTATTGGATTACGTGTTAATTGACAGGCGCGCGAAAGAGAGACTTTTGGATGTTAATGTGCTGAGAGGTGCAACTGGAGGGATGTCTGATCATTATCTTGTGGAGGCTAAGGTGAAGATTTGTATGGGTTTTCAGAAAAGAAGAGTGAATGTTGGGGTGAAGAGGGTGGTGAGAGTAAGTGAGCCTGGGAAGGAGACTTGTGTGAGGAAGTACCAGGAGAGACTGAGTACAGAATGGAAAAAGGTGAGGTCATTGGAAGCAAGGGGAGTGGGGGAGGAATGGGATGTATTAAGGGAATCAGTGATGGATTGCGCAAAAGATGCTTGTGGCATGAGAAGCGTGGGAGATGGGTTGATTAGAAAGGGTAGTGAGTGGTGGGATGAAGAAGTAAGATTATTAGTGAAAGAGAAGAGAGAGGCATTTGGACGATTTTTGCAGGGAAAAAAATGCAATTGAGTGGGAGATGTATAAAAGAAAGAGACAGGAGGTCAAGAGAAAGGTGCAAGAGGTGAAAAAGAGGGCAAATGAGAGTTGGGGTGAGAGAGTATCATTAAATTTTAGGGAGAATAAAAAGATGTTCTGGAAGGAGGTAAATAAAGTGCGTAAGACAAGGGAGCAAATGGGAACTTCAGTGAAGGGCGCAAATGGGGAGGTGATAACAAGTAGTGGTGATGTGAGAAGGAGATGGAATGAGTATTTTGAAGGTTTGTTGAATGTGTTTGATGATAGAGTGACAGATATAGGGTGTTTTGGTCGAGGTGGTGTGCAAAGTGAGAGGGTTAGGGAAAATGATTTGGTAAACAGAGAAGAGGTAGTAAAAGCTTTGCGGAAGATGAAAGCCGGCAAGGCAGCAGGTTTGGATGGTTTTGCTGTGGAATTTATTAAAAAAGGGTGTGACTGTATTGTTGACCGGTTGGTAAGGTTATTTAATGTATGTATGACTCATGGTGAGGTGCCTGAGGATTGGCTTAATGCGTGCATAGTGCCATTGTACAAAGGCAAAGGGGATAAGAGTGAGTGCTCAAATTACAGAGGTATAAGTTTGTTGAGTATTCCTGGTAAATTATATGTGAGGGTATTGATTGAGAGGGTGAAGGCATGTACAGAGCATCAGATTGGGGAAGAGCAGTGTGGTTTCAGAAGTGGTAGAGGATGTGTGGATCAGGTGTTTGCTTTGAAGAATGTATGTGAGAAATACTTAGAAAAGCAAATGGATTTGTATATAGCATTTTATGGATCTGGAGAAGGCATATGATAAAGTTGATAGAGATGCTCTGTGGAGAGTATTAAGAATATATGTTGTGGGAGGTAAGTTGTTAGAAGCAGTGAAAAGTTTTTATCGAGGATGTAAGGCATGTGTACGTGTAGGAAGAGAGGAAAGTGATTGGTTCTCAGTGAATGTAGGTTTGCGGCAGGGGTGTGTGATGTCTCCATGGTTGTTTAATTTGTTTATGGATGGGGTTGTTAGGGAGGTAAATGCAAGAGTTTTGGAAAGAGGGGCAAGTATGAAGTCTGTTGTGGATGAGAGAGCTTGGGAAGTGAGTCAGTTGTTGTTCGCTGATGATACAGCGCTGGTGGCTGATTCATGTGAGAAACTGCAGAAGCTGGTGACTGAGTTTGGTAAAGTGTGTGAAAGAAGAAAGTTAAGAGTAAATGTGAATAAGAGCAAGGTTATTAGGTACAGTAGGGTTGAGGGTCAAGTCAATTGGGAAGTAAGTTTGAATGGAGAAAAACTGGAGAAAGTAAAGTGTTCTAGATATCTGGGAGTGGATCTGGCAGCGGATGGAACCATGGAAGCGGAAGTGAATCATAGGGTGGGGGAGGCGGCGAAAATCCTTGGAGCCTTGAAGAATGTGTGGAAGTTGAGAACATTATCTCGGAAAGCAAAAATGGGTATGTTTGAAGGAATAGTGGTTCCAACAATATTGTATGGTTGCGAGACGTGGGCTATGGATAGAGTTGTGCGCAGGAGGGTGGATGTGCTGGAAATGAGATGTTTGAGGACAATGTGTGGTGTGAGGTGGTTTGATCGAGTAAGTAATGTAAGGGTAAGAGAGATGTGTGGAAATAAAAAGAGCGTGGTTGAGAGAGCAGAAGAGGGTGTTTTGAAATGGTTTGGGCACATGGAGAGAATGAGTGAGGAAAGATTGACCAAGAGGATATATGTGTCGGAGGTGGAGGGAACGAGAAGTGGGAGACCAAATTGGAGGTGGAAAGATGGAGTGAAACAGATTTTGTGTGATCGGGGCCTGAACATGCAGGAGGGTGAAAGGCGGGCAAGGAATAGAGTGAATTGGATCGATGTGGTATACCGGGGTTGACGTGCTGTCAGTGGATTGAATTAGGGCATGTCAAGCGTCTGGGGTAAACCATGGAAAGTTGTGTTGGGCCTGGATGTGGAAAGGGAGCTGTGGTTTCGGGCATTATTGCATGACAGCTAGAGACTGAGTGTGAACGAATGGGGCCTTTGTTGTCTTTTCCTAGCGCTACCTCGCACACATGAGGGTAGAGGGGGATGGTATTCCATGTGTGGCGAGGTGGCGATGGGAATGAATAAAGGCACAGTGTGAATTGTGTGCATGGGTATATATGTATGTGTCTGTGTGTGTATATATATGTGTACATTGAGATGTATAGGTATGTAATGTTGCGTGTGTGGACGTTTATGTATATACATGTGTATGGGGGTGGGTTGGGCCATTTCTTTCGTCTGTTCCCTTGCGCTACCTCGCAAACGCGGGAGACAGCGACAAAGCAAAAAAAAAGAAAAAAAAAAAAAAATATATATATATATATATATATATATATATATATATATATATATATATATATATATATATGTGTGTGTGTGTGTGTGTGTGTGTGTGTCGTTCGTATCCCTCAGTCGTTTTAAAACACTACAATTAGACCCTTTGTTAATATAAACATGTCGGGCATGACCATAACCTCCACTCTGTGCTATAAACTCCACTAAATCAAGATCACAAATTTTGTCTCCCAAAAGCTGGGTGTTTTGTATGTATGAGTGACGCGCGTGAGTATTTCACTTGTTTTTTCATTGTTAGCTGAGACGACACCGGTAACTGAGGCCCTGTTCAAGGGCATCTCGTTAACTCTCTCTCTCTCTCTCTCTCTCTCTCTCTCTCTCTCTCTCTCTCTCTCTCTCTCTCTCTCTCTCTCTCTCTCTCTTTCTCTCTCTCTCTCTCTCTCTCTCTCTCTCTCTCTCTCTCTCTCTCTCTCTCTCTCTATATATATATATATATATATATATATATATATATTTATAGGTATATTTTTTTTAATCATTAGACTTAATTGCCGTCTCCCGCGTCAGCGAGGTAGCGCAAGGAAACAGACGAGGAATGGCCCAACCCACCCACGTACATATGTATATACATAAACGCCCATTCACGCATATATTCATACTTGTACACTTCAACGTATACATACATATACATACGCAGACATTTACATATATACACATGTGCATATTCATACTTCCTGCCTTCATCCATGTCGTCGCCACCCCGCCACACATGAAATAGCATCGCCCACCACCACCACCACCAACGAGGTAGCGCTAGGAAAAGACAAAAAAAGCCGCATTTGTTCGCACTCAGTCTCTAGCTGTCATGTAATAATGCACCGAAACCACAGCTTCCTTTCCACATCCAGTCTCCACAGACCTTTCCATGGTTTACCCCAGACGCTTCACATGCCCTGGTCGACCGTCGACCCCGATATTCCACATCGTTCCAATTCACTTTTTTCTTGCACGCATTTCACCCTCCTGCATGTTCAGGCCCCGATTACTCAAAAAATTTTTTCACTCCCTCCTTCCACCTCCAATTTGGTCCCCCACCTTTCGTTCCCTCCACCTTTGACACATATATCCTCTTTGTCAATCTTTTCTCACTCATTCTCTCTATGTGTCCAAACCATTTTAACACACCCTCTTCTGCTCTCTCAACCACACTCTTTCTACCACACATCTCTCGTACCCTTTCATTACTTACTCGATCAAACTACCTCACACCACATATTGTCCTCAAACATTTCATTTCCAACACATCCTCCCTCCTCCGCACAACTCTATCTGTAGCCCACGCCTCGCAACCATATAACATTGTTGGAACCACTGCTCTTTCAAACTTGCTCTCCGAGTTAATGATATCGCCTTCCACACATTTTTCAACGTTCCCAGAACCTTCACTCCCTCCCCCATCCTGTAGCCTGAGCTAGGTAACCATTTTAATCGACCAATCCTTAGGGGTTGATGAACAGCTGGGTTGACTGAGGACCAACTGCCACTACCGGCATTCAAACCTGTTCGCTCGACCCTGGGCGACCCTTGAATGCGTTACTTGGGTTCAAGCGCTGGGCGGCCATTAAATGCGTTACTTGGGAACATTTATTTCATATTGACATGAGTTTTATTTGCCTAAGTGTGGAGTACTTTCTCACACATCCTGAGTGGTTCTTCTTGCACATTTGTGAGCATGTGTCCCGGCCACCATGGCTTTGACCCGAGGCACACGCCTGGCAGCTGTTTCCCCACAGTTTCCCTGTGGAGACCAGTCACTCGAGGATGGACCGTTATGATACCTTCTACTTTTGTCGAACAGCTAACCTGCAGAAGCCTCCTCCTCCTGTCATCGTTAACCTCTTCATATAACATTGTGTCACATTTTACAAGCACCTTTGAGTAACACATGCTTTACCTGTTCCATGTCGGTTACTGTAATATATTGTGTCTGATTAAACGTACATGACGTGTGTGTGTGTGTGTGTGTGTGTGTATGTGTGTAGGGGGATGGGGTATTGTTAAGAAAATGGCAACAGACATTTAACGTCTCTTAGTGCACAAAAATGTCTAAATTCGTATATCTGATGAGTTGATACGTTATGTAACATTCTGAGGCCACTTGACAAAAAATAAATTTCAACGTAGAAATGTGTTATGTTTTACTGGGGTGAGATTTGATCGTCTGGTTGAGAAAAGTGAGGATTTATGTAGAATTCGCTTGCAGTTTTGTCCAGGTTGAATGTCACATTAGGGAAAAAATAAATAGCGTAATTACAGGTTTTTCGCTGAATCAGCAACAAATAACGCAAATGTAATTTCATAGAATTATATTTGGAATTGTGTTTGAGCTGCATGTCTGAAGTTGGGCGTCTGGGATGTACTGTGGTATAGTCTGGTCTTGCTCTCAGCTTAGTCTGTTCCATTCTCTGTCTCAGATTTCGGGTCACAGACAGAGGTCTTCATCAAGGCCAGGCTTTAGATAAGATGTAGAAAATGGATATAGAGATAAAGAGGTAGAATGGGAAGGAAAATAATCTAAGAGTTTTGAAGAAAGTGTTAAATCTGCCTTTGAAGAAGGGTCGGACCGTGTACCACCTGATAAGAGCGGCATGAGGAGGCAGAGAGTTCCAAAGCTGAGCGGTGTATGGAAAGAAACAGACATCACAAACGACCTAACCGTTTCTTAATCCATTCTAGACACTTGTAATGCCATGGGAGTGGCCACACCCTCCCGCGTGTTACCATGGGAGTGGCCACACCCTCCCGCGTGTTACCATGGGAGTGGCCACATCCACCCGCGTGTTACCATGGGAGTGGCCACACCCTCCCCGTGTTACCATGGGAGTGGCCACACCCTCCCCATGTTACCATGGGAGTGGCCACACCCTCCCCGTGTTACCATGGGAGTGGCCACACCCTCCCCGTGTTACCATGGGAGTGGCCACACCCTCCCCGTGTTACCATGGGAGTGGCCACACCTTCCCCTGTGTTACCATGTTGCTGCACAACAGCCTCCCTGCCTGAGCGTCATGAGGAGAGTTACCTCATGTATTGCCCATCATAGTAACATGAGGTCCAGACTGCAGCCCCTCACTCTGTGTCTACCACACGAAACAGAACAACATTCCTTTTATACACTGTTATATATATATATATATATATATATATATATATATATATATATATATATATATATATATATATATATATATATATATATATATATATATATATCGACGTATGTTTAAGTCATGGTGGTGACTATCACAACGAGGTAGAGTACAGAGTATAATTCAGACATTATGACACAATTCTTCAGTGAAGGAGACAGTTGTGTTGAAACGTCTAAATGAAACTCTGTACTCCAGTCTGTTGTGCCACTCACAAGTTCTCCTCATATATTTTTTTTCATACTTATTCGCCATTTCCTTCAATAGCGAGGTAGCGTCACGAACAGATGACTGAGCCTTAGTGGGAAAAATCCTCTCTTGGCCTCTTCCGTGTTCCTTCTGTTGGAAAGTAAAAGTGGAGGATAGGATTTCCAGCCCCCAGCTCCTTCCTCTTTTAGTCGCCTTTTACGACACGCAGGGAATACGTAGGAAGTATTCTTTCTCCCTTATCCCCAGGGATAATATATATATATATATATATATATATATATATATATATATATATATATATATATATATATATATATATATATATGGGAGCGGGGGGCTGGAAATCCTCCCCTCTCAATTTTTTTTAATTTTCCAAAAGAAGGAACAGAGAAGGGGGCCAGGTGAGGATATTCCCTCAGTGGCCCAGTTCTCTGTTCTTAACGCTACCTCGCTAACGCCGGAAATGGCGAATAGTTTGAAAAAAAAAAAAAAAAAATATATATATATATATATATATATATATATATATATATATATATATATATATATATATATATATATATATATATATACACGAACTCCTGGCGAGGGCGCCAATTATTTGTTACCATCTTAGCACGGTCATCAATTGCATTTGTTATGCACACTGGATAACGCTATCTTAACGTTATGGGATGAAAACAAACAGTAGGGTTAAGTCTACATATAATACACGAAAGGAGAAGAGAAGATAACAAAGCTGGGTACGAACACTTTCGTTAACACTTAGCATTCAATATTCCACATTC
This sequence comes from Panulirus ornatus, assembly GCF_036320965.1. Taxonomy (NCBI): domain Eukaryota; kingdom Metazoa; phylum Arthropoda; class Malacostraca; order Decapoda; family Palinuridae; genus Panulirus; species Panulirus ornatus. The sequence continues at coordinate 43,813,396 of NC_092243.1, read as the reverse complement.
TACATTCCAGGTAAGGTTTCAGACCAGATCTCTTTCCTTTATGACAAGTTGACTATAGAAGCATGATACAAGATACACTTATTCGTTGGATAATTCAATGACAAGTTATGATACATCGTTACACTGAGACCTGACACGACACAGTCTGACATCGTACACTGTAGGGCAGCGGTGGCTACGGGGTTCGAGACACGGAAAGCCTACATTACCTTGCTGGGCTCGGGACTGCTGAAGGAATCGACTCTGCCTGTCGTCAAGCCTTTAGGAAGGGGACAGCCGACTGGGACGCGGCCAGTTCCGCCTTCGGCTACGATAGGTAGGAATGACCACAATTACTCTGGCTTGGTCAAAAGACTGATTGTCACGCCCTCATTCGTACGTGATTGGCTGGAGGAGGCCTAAGGTCCGGCCCTCATACTGTCTTAACGGCCCAGCCCTGCATCTCTAATGACACAACCAGGATGGTTGGGCGACCTTTCCCACGCATGACCTCGTGGCTGACCCCGGGTTACTTGACAGTGGGATCTGATGGATGATTAGCGTCCGATTGCTACATGCACCGCTGATCTTGGCCACCTGACTTGAGGTGTGTGCGATCACAGGTACATGTGGGACCGGCCGAGGAATCTCTCGGGACCTCACAGGTCACCACATGGCTTATATAAACTGCAACATCCTACACACACACACACACAACGAACACGCAGGTTCGTAACAATATATATATATATATATATATATATATATATATATATATATATATATATATATATATATATATATATATAATGTGTGTGTTTGTGTGTGTGTGTGTGTGCGTGTATAGCTAGTTCCAAGCAGTGTAAAGATCTTGCTTCATCCATACACATCGCAGTTTGTATAACGTTCCGTTCCAGGTCGTTCCTCCGTCCCTCTGGTCCCTTTAGTCCGTTTTCTTTCCCATGGTTTACGTTTATATTTATTGTGGATGACGTACCGGTTGACACTGTGATTAGTGTGGCAGGCAGTGCGCGTGTCCACAGTATGTGATGTGTGTACCGTGAGCGAACTTTCTGCTGCGTGTAGACCCACATTCCATGATTGTGGTTCAGACGTTAACATTTGTACCTCGCAAATACATACAACGTCACCTGTACGGCAACTAACGCACCTGGACTCATAGGAATATATATATATATATATATATATATATATATATATATATATATATATATATATATATATATATATATATATATATACCTTGCACTACCTCGCTAACCCGGGAGACAGCGACAAAGTATAATAATATAATAAAGTGAATGATGTAATATAAAAATATATATATATATATATATATATGGATGTGCTGGAGGTGGGATGTTTGGGGACAGTGTGTGGTGTGAGGTGGTTTGGTCGAGTGGGTGGCGTAGGGGTGGGGGAGATGTGTGGAAGTGGGGGGAGCGTGGTTGAGAGAGCAGAGGAGGGTGTTTTGAAGTGGTTTCGGCGCATGGAGAGAATGAGTGAGGAAAGATTGACCAAGAGGATGTGTGTGTCGGAGGTGGAGGGAGCGAGGAGAAGAGGGAGACCGAATTGGAGGTGGAAAGATGGAGTGAAGGGGATTTTGTGTGATCGGGGCCTGAACATGCAGGAGGGTGAGAGGAGGGCGGGGAGTGGAGTGAGTTGGAGCGATGTGGTGTGCCGGGGTTGACGTGCTGTCGGTGGGTTGAATCGGGGCATGTGGGGCGTCTGGGGTGAACCGTGGAAAGCTGTGTGGGTATGTATTTTTGCGTGTGGGACGTATGTATATACATGTGTATGGGGGTGGGTTGGGCCATTTCTTTCGTCTGTTTCCTTGCACTACCTCGCAAACGCGGGAGACAGCGACAAAGCAAAATAAAAAAAAATAAATAAATATATATATATATATATATATATATATATATATATATATATATATATATATATATATATATATATATATATTGCATTACACATGACAACTGGTGTATGGATGTGTCGGGGTGTAGTTAACCCCAGGAGGGTCAGGTGTCGAGTGTGTAACACCAGACCCGGGGAGCTGTAGACTAACACCGTGACCCACTGAGAGGCTGTGGCTTTCCACCTTGCAAGAGGTGAGTCCCTCAGCTGGGAGGTTGTGGCCTCACGCTTAGTCCTCTCCACGTCTGTAGGATCATAGCCTCAAAGGAGGTAACCTCCACGCCCAAGAGGCTGTGCATCTGTATTGCCTAACCTCTTAACCCCTGAGGCAGTGGTGACCTCCTGAAGTAAAACTTCGTCATGTGGGGTTGTCATTCTAACATAGCTAACCCCACGTCCTACGGTTGTGTGTGGCTCCGGTCTTAATTACCTGACCCAACATCACGGACGAGGTTTGCAACCCCGAGCGAACTCTGCCATCCATCCTCCCTCACCAGACTGTAGTCGCTCCTGGTCTGGCTTACCCTATAACCAAGGAAGTTGTGTACAGGACTGACAACTGCCTCACTATGATGGTTGTGCCCCGGAGGTATCATAACAGGCAGTGATCCTCTTCTTCATCATAATGGGCATTATCTTCCCCCAAGCTAAACCTGTCAGTCTTCCTTCATTCCCTTTTTTTCCTCTTTCTTCAGTGGATATAAGAATTGTGGTTGGATGCTGAGCAGTGCTAACGAACTTGTATGGATGTGGACGTTTGTACCACCTTGGCTGCCTAGTGTGAACTTGATTACCTCTTGACACATGAGTTTTGACAACTCCCTCACGTACTTACCAAAGGTCTGGTACTATGTACATACCTGGGTGCGCTCTCGCTGGACAGTATGTATTTTCGTGATGATTCTTATTCTGCAGTGAGCAGGTAAAGCTGACAGCTTAACGGCAACATAACGGGGATAACTAACATGTTACCATGACCCTGGTAGGGTCACGCCGTCACATGTGTCGCATGGCAAACATCCAAAGCGACGTCTGCTCCAGGGGGGTGCTTCATGGAACCCTGGAAACATAAAAAGCTCCTGGAAACCTGTCGGCTGACAATGTTTGTGTGACCCGTCACTCCTGCAAGACTGATAATGATATGCATAAAGAAAACGCCAAAGGCAAAAGAGACGCTGGGTCGCCTTCAGTGTTGTCTGTGAGTTTTTGTGTATGAGAGGAAGCCTTTTATGTCCAGCTCCTTGATCACCATGAGAGGCATCCCAGAGTACGACGGTACGACCCTGGAGTACGACGGTACGACCGTTGAGCACGATGGCACGACCCTGGAGTACGACGATACGACCGTTGACCACGACAGTACGACCCTGGAGTACGACGGTACGACCCTGGAGTACGACGCTACGACCACTGAGTACGACAGTACGACCATTGAGCACGACGGTACGACCCTTGAGCACGACCACGACGGTACGACCCTGGAACACGGCAGTGTGACCCCTTGAGAACGACGGTACGACCCTGGCTGGACATGACCACCTCGGATGCAATTCATTCGTACAGCTATATGATATAATCAGTGATACCATCATGATGTTGGAGAAGTTGATAAAGGTTATCAATTCTGTTTCTCTGTAGACTATATTCTGTTGATGCCTATATTCTGTATAGCTTGACGTCTTATTATCTGTGTTCTGGGCGTGGATGGCATCGCTCTTCTCCTTCACAGACCTTAATACCTTCCTTCCTCTTGCCCCCCCCCCCCGTTTTGCCTCCACCTTCTCCTCCAACACCCGTGTTCCACACTTCCTGCCCCTCCAACAACAACCTCTCCAAACTTTTCCCACCCCTGTGTCCTTCCAATGTCCTCCCGCTTCCTCCAAATTAACCCGTGTCTTTTCTTCCTAGGAACTGTCTTTTACCTCTCAATTTCTTATCTGTTGTGTGTGTATAATTTCGTCTCCTTGTCATTAAGATGTGATTGTTCAGTGTTCAAGGAACAATCATCCCATTTATGATATATATATATATATATATATATATATATATATATATATATATATATATATATATATATATATATATATGTATACACACATTTTCTGTGCTAGAACTGGCCTAAGCTGCTGGGTCAGCGCCGCTACCAGACCTCACCACCGACCCGAGCCGTCCTTGTATCTCTCTCGGACACCCTGACCCCCACCTCTCCGCAAATTACCTTATGTACATACATGTGTCACTGTATACATGTATTACTGTATATATACGTACACTAAACACATATACATACATAAGTAATATAAACATCAAATTCGTATCAACATGACAATGGAAAACCACGTAAATACTTTCCCTTTTCATTTTCCCTTTCATTAATCTCTGTACATTTCAATAAAGGCCCGGCCATGATGTGGACTTTTGTTTATGACTGGAGCCTTCAACGTAGAGAAAAAAAAATCTTCAGAAACGAGAAAATTTTGAATTCAGAATGTTTTTTCAATTGTTCTTTCGTGAATATTTCACTTATTTTTACCCTTTCAAAGAAAACGCGCGTCAGGGGAAACTCTTGATGTTAAACGTACAATGTCTGTCTTCACTTAATATCCTGACTGGCATCATTGGTGACGCTTCCCAACTGCTGCAACACTGCCGGGAGGTTGTTAGAGAGGGAAGGAGTCCTAGACAATTTTCTTTTAATATTCTCCTTTTTTTCTTTTTCATGAGTTTCTCTTTTTGCATAGACTTTGTATTGTATAGTGTCGTACTTAAGTACATATTTTGAAAAATATTCGCTATTTCCCGCGTTAGAACAGATGACTGAGCTTCAGAGGGAAAATCCTCACTTGGACTGCGTCTTTGTTCCTTATTTCGGAAAAGTAAAACAGGAGGGGAGGATTTCCAGCTCCCTGCTCCCACAACTTTTCTTCGCCTTCTACGACACGCAGGGAATACGTGGGAAGTATTATTTCTCCTCTATCCCCAGGGATTATATATATATATATATATATATATATATATATATATATATATATATATATATATATATATATATATATATATGTATGTATATATATATATATATATATATATATATATATATATATATATATATATATATATATATATATACATATAAACGCTTTTATGTATTTACATGTGTATGTGGGTGGGTTGGGCCATTCGTCTGTTTCCTTGCGCTACCTCGCTGACGCGGGAGACGGCGATTAAGTATAATAAATAAAATGAATAAATTGATGATAAATAAATGATATATATATATATATATATATATATATATATATATATATATATATATATATATATATATATATATATCATCCCTGGGGATAGGGGAGAAAGAATACTTCCCACGTATTCCGTGCGTGTCGTAGAAGGCGACTAAAGGGGAAAGGAGCGGGGGCTGGAAAGCCTCCCCTCTCGTTTTTAATTTTCCCAAAGAAGGAACAGAGAAGGGAGCCGAGTGAGGATATTCCCTCAAAGGCTCAGTCCTTTGTTCTTAACGCTACCTCGCTAACGCGGGAAATGGCGAATAGTATAAAAAAAAAATTTATGATATATATATTACTATATAAGGAGAAACTTCGTGAGAGGCCGCAGTAAGAGATGACTGAACCTCAAACATGTACCCACATTTCGTAAACACTTCCCATCTGTTTGTGCGTCACGTGACCCCTTCATTACTCAGACAACTGTCAGGTTAAGCTTCTGTTAGCCTCGTGAACATCCTCAGTGTAACCAGTCACTTAAACTGTGTTTATAACGTTCACTTCATCGCCTCTTGTGTGTGGCATCACCGCCGCTATGAGACAGGTGACAGATGGGTTGGTGTGTCGTGATCACGAGGGAGACGCACCGTGTTTCCAGAGTGTTCAATGTAGACATTATTGCAGTTATTGATTATAATTATTTATTTTAAAGTTGTCTAGATGAGCTCCATCTCTGTTTGGATCACGGACACACTGACGCGGGATTAAATGGCCTTTATGAACATGATGGTGCAGGATAGAGACGCCATGTGGATGTAACGGGATTAAATGGCGCCAGTATGGGGATGTGGGGTCGGGGGGGGGGGTACTGTAGCTATAACATAACGGGACAAAAATTTATGTTCAGTATATTTATCATTCTCACTATGTCTTCGTTTATAGTATTATATAATTTTGTTCATACATATCAATAAAAATCTATTTCCATTGACGTGACATAAAGTGAAATATTTCGACAAAGTTCACTTTTCGATATTTATCAATGAGAGAACGAGAAAAAATATATCTTAACTGACTCAGTATATACAAACACGTTTATCATCAGAATCCATAACAGTTGTGATGAGAATTTCTAAACATCAGTTCTATTCTAATCCCTTTTAAGCACGCCCGTAACAACCCACCACATGGGTGTGATGGTATGATCTTTGACCTGGGCGTGTGAGGGGAGTGTATCGCAGGGCGTCCCTGTCTGACGCAAGTCGTGTGGTAGCAGTGCGGACGACACACGGTATGACATGTTGTTACTGGACGACGCTGTTGCCTGACGCAAGACCAACCTTCATCCGTAAAACCTGTGGATAGCAACAACCTATTTTGTTCCCAGAATATCGGCCTGCAGGCCGGGCAGGGCGACGAGGTGCGTGTGGGTTGGGTAATTAAAATTTAGGAGTGTTGGGGCTGGTGGGGCGAGGAACCCCCACCACCACCACCACAGGGATAGAACGGGGCCAAAATACGTGCATCCTCCTTGCGTGATATACGGGAAGTGGTCATAACGAGTTCATCTTGGTGGGTACGTCTTATAGGTGAATTTTACTTTCCAGTCAGAGGTCCACAGCCATATCATGATCGTCGTTGTGTTTACTGAAGGATGTAAATGTTTCCAGACTACTTCTGTATGTTTGATCTTATTCCTGTTATTACTTATATTTCTACGATGCTTTCACTGGACGTAAAATGTCCGCTGTCTCTGCTGTGACGTCATAGACTCACTGCTGTCTCTTGGATGGCCTCGAGCGACAGTGACATCTGCTATGGTGGCATGATCCAAGCATTTTTTCTTTTTTTCTTTTTTCTTTTTTACGTCATCATAAGAATTCCGTCATTTTTTTCGACTTGCTCTGTCACAGACGTGAGAAGAACCAACGGATCAGTCATTTCCGTTATGTACGTCAAGTCGTCAACATAAACAAAATCGCGCTGGCTGTTGAGGAAGCTCTGGTTATGTTTGCCGTATCATTTAGACAGTGTAGAAAGGCCAGACATGTTAAAAAGCGTGTCTGGGTGCGCTCATCGTTGCTGTGAAGTGAAAGTGAAAGTGTAAATTATATACGTAACATGGGAGAGTTCAGAAAACTTCTGTGAGTACGTAAGTGTTGGTGTACTGTACGCCTTTACTCATCGTTACTTTGGTGCGTACATGGGATCTCTGATGTCCCATCAACAACGTTAGGGACCTCATATGTTCAGTAAGGATTCTTCGGCATATTGTGTCCACGCCTAAGTGAATGCTACGAAGCCCATGGCGAAATCGTGTCTGCAGCGTAGATGAACGCGTGAGGTATGGATGAATTTTTTATTTTTATTTCTATAGCTATTTTGATAAATTTGAACTTGATTATTTTAAGAAATGTGCTATAGAATTACTTTATAGGTACGGCCTTTATTATTCTGAAGTTTTATAGAGTTTTGAAAAAGTGAATTTGTCTAAGAAAATTGCAACTCTGGAATCAAGACGAAACATTTCGCCTGTTTGATAGGCTGCGAAATTGACGCAAATACATGAAAAATCGGCGACATATGAGAAAATTGACTCAAAGAATGCTAGTGTGACACCGCTGTTGGAAGTTACTGGAAATGGGCTAATAGACAGAAAGAAGTAAGTGTACGGTCATTTGATTTAAACACAAGTAAACCAACTAACGGAAATTGTGTGTTAATGGAAAACTACAAACGACAATAGATGTTGCCAAGAAAAAAAGTTACCAAATATGAATTGATGTTGATTGTCGTGTTGAAAGTCAAAAGATTGCTTGCTAGTGTACCAGTTGGTAATTAACATAAATAATGATAGAAAACTGATGATGAATTAAGAAAGATATTGTTAATATGTACAGTTTTTAAAGATATCTTACAAGATTGAATTTCACGTACTCAGCAAAAAATGGATAACTGCTTGTAAACCTACGTTGTAAACTTTTTACTGATTTCTAATGTCAGTACAGGTCCGTCCAGGTCAAGGGGTAATAAGCCCACAAGTAAGTGTAAAAGTGTCCTGGTGGTGGTGGTGGTGGTAGTGTAGTAGTGTAAGGTCGTCGCGACCCCGTACAACGATTGGTGACCGAAAGAGGACAACATTATGTTTTAGTCCCTTGAGCACGACGGTACGACCCTTGAGTCGTGCTCGAGTGTCGTACCGTCGTGCTCAAGGAGGGCTGGGTACCACACAGTTACACAGCTGATGAGCACTAGACCCAGGGTACTGGTTATTTGAAGGTCCTTCATTAGACTATCACGTCATTCGTAGTGGTATATCCGGGATTAGCGTCATAACATAAAATAGTTTGTGAGATTCAGGCTCTGTTATGTGAGGTCAGTAATAGGTCTTTACTTTCATATTGAAGAGGCAGTGGGGCGATCACTGCTGGATGAAGCAGCTTCAACGCCGACCTCTTAATAGATAATATTAACTCAGAAAATTGGCCCTGAATTAAATAGGTACATCTTAAAAACTACTGAAATGGGGCATGGTATAAATAGCTTCAAGTTAAAAACCTCTTAGATAGGGTTGTCTTAATTACCTCCGATATGGAACGTGAGGCAATAGCTTCTGAAATAGGGCCTACTTTACTCGGGGACATAGTGATAGATCTTGGAAATATGTGGGGATGATATGGGGCGTAGCTTAGATGGGGCCATGTTTATAGCATCTGAAATAGAGCATAGGTTCACAGGGTATAACTTGATATCCTCTGAAATGTGGCATAACTTTAACAACACTGATCAGGTAAGATTCTGTTAACATTAACTCTTATTTAAAACATTTAAAAGACTGACAATTTTATGAATCGAGATTTGGAATGTGAAATAAATTAACCCAGCTCTGCAATATGATTCAGTTTGTGGTCAACAAAGTGCCTTCTGTTGGGGGGGGGGGGATAATTTCAATTAGGGTCTGTCAGTTGGTTTGAAATGAAGCATAACTTATCTTAATTATTTCGACTCCATATATTTAGGGATTATTACCTAGTGTGTGCTGAAATGTCTGGTATTATAAACAGATTTATCCTAGGCTTACAATTTCAAAAATGAAAATAGGTGTAAGTCAATGTATAACGGGCATGAATAAGATTGGAAATTTGTATTCTCATGGTTTAGACAAACACCATACCTCCCCTGTCACCAGGTAGAACAAACACAATTAAGTTCTCGGTCATCAGGTAGAACAAATGAACTTCATAACTTTAAACCTCTCTCTCTCTCTCTCTCTCTCTCTCTCTCTCTCTCTCTCTCTCTCTCTCTCTCTCTCTCTCTCTCTCAGTGAAATAGTCTGTGAAACTTATAATTGTAGAGATCATCATAGAAACACAAGTTTCAGGAATATGTTAAGTGGAATTTCCTACATTGGAAGGTCACGGAGCATACGAGAACAAGGGAAGCGACACATCATCAGTTGTTGACCTTGGCTGTAGACACATGAACATGAAAAATTGGACACACATGAAATATGGCTCACTAATTGGAAAGAGTTATCATGTAGAGCTTGATTTTGGCTGTTTGGATGAAGAGGACACAAGAAGGGCACCAGATAGTGAGGGAACAGGGCCTAAAGAGGATATACAGTCGTGGTAAGTGCGTAGAGCAATTCAAGTTCTGTGAGAGTATAGACTGGGAGAGCGAGTTGTATAGAACAGTGCTATAGACGGTCTTGTGGAGTCTGCTATTTAGCAGTCAAAACGTGGTAACTACCGAATGTAAATAGAGATAAAAGATAGTAAAAGATAGAGACATCGGTCAGTAATGAATCCCTAAAAGCGAAAGAACTTGGAGACGTTGGAGATCCAGACTCCGCCGTATCATACGAAAGTTACAAGAAAGTAAGAAGTGAATGTCGTAAGATAAGGCGGGAGAAGCAGAGAGACTTTGAATATTGGCAGAGGGAGGTGGAGGGTAGAGCTGCTTAGAGTGACAACGAAGTATTTAGGAGTAAAGTCTCACAATGAAGGACATTACTGCCCCACGGCATGATGGGAAAGGTCTCTTGAAAGGTAAAGTAATTGACAGATGACATAACCAGGCTATGGTCGACCGATACGTCCTGATGAAGCTTCCCCATATGTGCGGAGGCGCTTGCTCGGCCACACGAAACATTGTTCAACAGACCACGAGAGGAAGGTGTTGCTCCCGAAGTGGGTCGGGTTTATCTATGTGAGTTGTCTAATGGACCAGACTCTTACCCTAACATGGCTGCAGATGATGCCGAGGTCATGAGAGAAATTGATAATTACGAGGATTGCATTAGGTTATAAGGGACCAAGACAACACCAGAGTTGGTCTGATAAATGGATGATGAAATTCAGTCTGAATTAAGTCCAAGGTCGGTGTAATGAAACACAGTAAAAGGAAGCGTACGAGTGATTATTGTCCATAAGGAAATAAGTTACCGGAATGTGTGTGTGTGAGAGAGACCACTGGTCGACATCGTACGTAACCGGTCACCAGAGGTATACATGAGGAGAACCGCGCAGGGGGTACACTGTCGTCTGACAAAAATTAGACTCTCATTTCAGGCTTTGTGTAAAGAAAATGTTTTGTGAGCTATTGATAACAAATGTCAAGTAAGAACATAATTATACCTGTCTAGTGTGGTCATCGTACCTAATTAACAGAGATGTATCTGAGAAGGTCCAGAGTAGAGCGACCAAGACGGTACATAAGCTACTCAAAGAGGCTGAGGCATACAGATTTACCCTTCATGCGGGAGAGAAGAGAGAGGGGTGACTTGATCACAGCCATCAAGTTTATTAATCATTATGGACGACGTCGACAGCGAACAGGTCTTTATGAGATGTGATGTAATGTCATCACGTTAGAAAGAACGTAACAATGTCCTGGTGTAGTGTAGGTGTATCGCTGGAGTGGATGACTACGTTCCAGTAGTAGAGAGAGGCAGAGTAACCCTGGTCAGGTCCTCAGTGGACCGCCATCCCATACACTGTAGCAGCATCCTGTAACACACTCACCAACAGCCTCATGTACTCCACAAACCGACCATGTTGCCAGGGATTTTACCGCTGAGACAAAAGTCAAACTGTTCCTTTATCTTTCTCTCTCGGTCTCTGGTAGAGGGGTAGAGCTGTTGGGGGTCGGGAGGGGGTGACATATTGTAGTTGGCTTCGAGTTTTCCCCGTCTAGCCATCCTTCCTTCTGTCTGGACTTGGAATAAAAACGAGTATTGGTATGAGTCTAACTCTGGGTTACGCCACCTGACACTACGTAGGGTACGGTACATGAACTCAGGATGGATATATTTTTATAGATAGAAAAGGAAAATACTGTGAGAGTCAGGAGGAGGGGAGCACTGTGATTGCTTCATGGCCCAGCTCTGGAAGAGAATGGAAATATATTCACTGGTGGTCATGTCCCTCCCCTCGCTGTTAGTTCTGCTGCTGCCCACGGTGATGGTGGTAATGGTCCTGCTGCTGCCCACGGTGATGGTGGTAATGGTCCTGCTGCTGCCCACGGTGATGGTGGTAATGGTCCTGCTGCTGCCCACGGTGATGGTGGTAATGGTCCTGCTGCTGCCCACGGTGATGGTGGTAATGGTCCTGTTCCTGCCCACGGTGATGGTGGTAATGGTCCTGCTGCTGCCCACGGTGATGGTGGTAATGGTCCTGCTGCTACCCACGGTGATGGTGGTAATGGTCCTGCTGCTGCCCACGGTGATGGTGGTAATGGTCCTGCTGCTACCCACGGTGATGGTGGTAATGGTCCTGCTGCTACCCACGGTGATGATGGTAATGGTCCTGCTGCTACCATCGCTGGTGGACATGGTGGTGGCCCCTGGCCCCCCAGGACAAGCCTGAGCGCCACCATCCACTTTAAAGGTGTGTGTTGGGGTTGACGCTCCTGTACAGGTGGGGCTGGATGGGTGTGACGCATTAACACACACACACACACACACACACACACACACACACACACACACACACACACACACACACAGAGTTTTGAACTCCGTGTGTTGTGTCAATGACGTTGTAACCCTTTGAGGAAGAGGAGGAGGATGCGCTCCTTGCGTGTGATGGTTGGCCCTTGACCCAACACGTAGACTCAGGTCAAAGGGCCTTATTGGAGGCTTATAGACCTCCATTCTTGGTCGTGCTCTGAGGATGATGATGTCAGTTAGCAGGTTGTGTACATGCCACTGCAGCAATGTTATGGAAGGTGCACTGCAAGTTGGATATGTAAATATTGTATGATGTAGTGTGGCGAACCTACAGGAGGGTGTGATGAACCTACAGGAGGGTGGTGAACCTACAGGAGGGTGGTGAACCTACAGGAGGGTGTGGTGAACCTAAGGTGTGATGAACCTACAGGAGGGTGGTGAACCTACAGGAGGGTGGTGAACCTACAGGAGGGTGGTGAACCTACAGGAATGGGTGGTAAACCTGTGGTGAACCTAAAGGTGGGGTTGGTGAACGTACAGAAAGGGGTGTTGAACCTGCAGGAGTGGGTGTGAACGCGAGGTTTGGTGAACCTAAAGGTGAGGGATGGTGATTCTTGGATTTAATGAACCTACTGGATGAGATATAAATAGACAGATGAATAAATAGATAACGGGGTGCTGCATTTAAGCAGCCATTTGGCTGAAAATACACAGTTGAGGTATTACAGAAATTACAGACCTGGGAGGTCATGATAGTTACTGACTGGGGTAGGCAGGTACACCCAGTGTGTGGTGCTGACTGACTGGGGGAGGCAGGTACACCCAGTGTGTGCTGCTGACTGACTGGGGGAGGCAGGTACACCCAGTGTGTGCTGCTGACTGACTGGGGGAGTAAGGTGAATAACAGTGTATACTGACGCGTCAGGATGACCCTCTCATAAGGTGACAGCCTGCTCCTGGCCCACGTGAACCGGGTACACCATCTGTTTACTTCATAAAGGAGAGAGAGAGAGAGAGAGAGAGAGAGAGAGAGAGAGAGAGAGAGAGAGAGATGATTGGTGGGAGAGGTGAGAGAGGAGTGGTTGAGTGAGAGGTTATGGTGCTTGTGAAGGGAGAGAAGTGGTTGAGTGAGAGGTTATGGTGCTTGTGAAGGGAGAGGAGTGAGTGAGTGAGTGAGAGGTTGCGGTACTTGAGGCTGGCCCGGATGGAGGAGGGGTATTGATTTATCTTGATCCCCGCTGAGACCACATCACTTATCCCCGCTGAGACCACATCAGTTATCCCCGCTGAGACCACATCAGTTATTACGGCTGAGACCCCATCAGTTATCCCCGCTGAGACCACATCAGTTATCCCCGCTGAGACCACATCAGTTATCCCCGCTGAGACCACATCAGTTATTACGGCTGAGACCACATCAATTATCATGGCTGAGACCACGTCAGTTATCCCCGCTGAGACCACATCAGCTGTTACGGCTGAGACCACATCTGAGACCACATCAAGTTATTACGGCTGAGACCACATCAATTATCATGGCTGAGACCACATCAGTTATCCCCGTTGAGACCACATCATTTATCATGGCTGAGAACATAACAGTCATCACGGGGGAGAACATAACAGTCATCACGGGGGAGAACATAACGATGGTAACCTTGCTTTCATCTGTAAGTCTCGAGTGACCTAACCATTAAGTGAGTGACGTAACGTCTCCCTACGTGGCTGCTGTACGGCTCAATCTGTTCTGGGGATGTGAAAATCATTGGGGAGGAAGTGTCGTTACTGTGCTGAGAGAGAGAGAGAGAGAGAGAGAGAGAGAGAGAGAGAGAGAGAGAGAGAGAGAGAGAGAGAGAGAGAGGATATACAGGCCCACATAGGCACACATGCGTGCTGGTTGGACGTAGAATATGTGAACACATTAGCACACTTGCCTCACACTTATACTGTCTCACTGCAGGAGGCCCCACGCGTGAGGAGAAGACCTTGAGTGTGGCAAGTGTGGGGCTCATTACTTGGAGCACGTTTTTCTTGGTCATGTCTTGTGGACCTGGTGCGCTACGCCCGTAGTAGGGATGATGTGAGGCCAACGTGGATGTAGGATTTACTCTATCCTTCATTTAAGCAGTTTCTAGCAGTGTCCCTCATGAATGGGTTGGTTCCGTTCTCTGGAGTGTAGGATGTGGAGGTTGATGGATGATTCGCATTAGAATATGGTCCACTCACACTTGAGGTGGTAGGGTTGAGTTGGTCCCAGTTTAGGAAGCTCGTCACCCAGTTGATGGGGTTGAACTAGGCCAAGAGTTGAGTGGTCTCAGCCAAGGGACTAACACAGCTGGCACAGTTCTCCAAGAGGATGGTCGTACCTAATGTGGTCGGCTGAGACCAGTTCAAGTGTAGGATGCGTCCAGCCAGGGTGAAGAGTTCGAACCAGTTGTAGGTTATGATGGCTGGAGCTGGGATAACGAACCTGGACCAGTACTTAGAAGAGGATGAGTTCACTTTAGGGTGACTAGGGATGTACTAGAGTGAGGTGGCCAACACCAGGCTGACCCAAGCCCAGAGTAATGTTATCTTTGCTAGGATGACAGCAGAGGAGGAGGGGATGTAGCTAGGTTGACGAGATTAAAGTTTGACAGACGCTGTTGGGATGACATGGTTCAGTCAATGATATACCAGGATGCTCGTAGTCAAGAAGCCACGGCTGAAATGCTTTCAGAGTAAGATGGCTTCGTAGAGCAGGGTTGTCACAATCAGGCTGGAGAGTTAGAACCATTCCCAAAGTAGAATGGCCGCTGGCAATGTAGGGTGACCAGATCTTAGCGTAGGATGTTTAAAGTCAGTGTGAGAGGTTCACAGGAGGGAAGAGGAGGATAGGTCTCAGCAAGGGGTCCCAGGTGTGGGATGTTGATGGCAGGTGCAGTGACAGGGTCGAGTTATATTTAGGTGAGGATGGTCATGGTGACGGGGCTGAGCCAGTCACAGACCAGCACTGTTACAGACTTTCCAAGCTTTTTAGTAATGTGACCACAGCGTCATGGAGCACGTAACGCTTAAGATGGGAATGACTGGAAAAGTGGAAGATGGATGTACAACTTCTTAACCAATACCTGCACGGTGAAAAGTTAGTTTCCGCAAGGAACTTTACTTGTGCCTCTCCTGTTCGTCAGTCTCGTATCTGACAAACCCAAATACTTATCATAGTATCATATGACATAGACCCAAATGCGGTTCATATTTTCATGTGACAGACCCAAATACGAGTCATTGTTTCATATGACAAAGACCCAAATGCGAGTCATAGTTTCATATGACATAGACCCAAATACGAGTCAGTTTTATATCATGCTCAGTAGGTGAGAATATAGTTGGAAATTTCATCTGTAGAAGATACTAGGAAATTATAGAGATATGAATCAGTTCTCCCGCAGGCCCAATGAAGTAGCATGATTTTTTTTAATGGTCAGAAGTTCCAAGTATTTCGAAATGGGAGAAATGAGAAGTACAACAAAAGACAGTACAGAATACTGGACAGTAGCCATGGCCATCGCATGTCGGAAGAATAATGCTAAAGATCTGCGGGTAATAATGTATGATGAGCCTTACCTTCAGCGAACACAACAGAGCATCAGTTGCCTCTTATAAAAAGATGGTAATCTATATTTTACAGACCTTCACGACAGGAGAGGTAAACCCACTGATGGCGCTCCTCAAGGTAACAGAGTTGAACAGTGTTGTGTGTTGGTTAACATCACCCGCCAGGACGGACGGAATTGCAATAGGAAATGTGCAAAGATTTTGCTCACCCCAGATTGATAATTCAGGGAACGACTGAAAATACTAAAGCGACTCTGTCGAGTGCAGACGGGAGAGGTATATCATTAAATACACTTCAGAGATCCTGGAGGCGTGGTTCACAGTCTGCAAAGGAAAATATGTCCATAATGGCTTGAAATTCTTGACGATTATGGATCAAATCAAGGATGGAATTCCTACAACAGTTCGACCGGAAGCTGGTAGGAACGTCTTAAACTATTCAGTGGACGTCTCTAACAAGTCTGGACAAGCGCTTAGAGACCAGCCAGAATGTGGTGGCCCACAGCCTCAGTGAGCCTCACTGAGCAGAAGAGAAAAGGGACAGTATGATCAGAGACCGAGCTGGTGGAGTAAAAGATATCTGAGACCATGTTAAGGTTAGGTAAGGTATCAGGAATGGACTATGTCATGATTGTGGTCGTCTGGGGTGGTGTGTGTGTGTGTGTGTGTGTGTGTGTGTGTGTGTGTGTGTAATAATAGACGTAAGAGGGTGGGCTTGCCACACTCTACCCATGGTCGTAACCGAATCAGTAGCTTGGTTGTCCCTCTTGGTGTCTCCGACAGCGTTCTGTGTGGACTGTTCAGGGTTTTGAATGGATAAGTTTACAGCAGCGCGTGAGGGTGGTGGTTGACAGTAAAGATGTATGGTGTTGTTGGTCGATGATGTCCTCTGGTGTCATATATGACGGAGTGATGTCACAAAGGGTTATAATCACTGCAGCAGCAGCAACCACCCTACACGAGACAAACTTATGAGGTCAGAAATTTTTGAGGTATGGTTTGATGACTGATCCAGATACTGCAGACTGCCTGGGATGTGCTGGAACACCGCAAGCGAGGACCTTATGTTGGGGAAACACCGGTGACGAGTTAGTTTGTGGGTTACGTGGCGAGTAGGTGACGTGGTGGGTGGATGACGTGGTGATGAGTGACGTGGTCCGCGGGGGATATGGTGGGTGGATGACGTGGTGGACGAGTGGAGGAAGTTTAAGACAAGGCTGATGGTGGTAATATCTCGAGTGCCTCATCTCAACGTCGACCACACACCACCCATATTACACACATTTCAACCGATCTTTTAAGTAACGGTAAAGGTAAATCTCCCGAGATGGCAGCACCAGCTGCAGTGATGACTTACTGGCCCTGTGTGACACGACGGGAACTGTAGCATATGGAAGATGTGTTGTGTTGGTGAGTTCTTGAACCTTGATATGCAAGACTTGCTTATGAAGGTTCCCTCTGGTATTGTCTCTATCCCGTACTCTGCTTCTATACTGTTTAACAGTTACTCCTTAGCCGGTGTACGCGGGAGTTGGTTGGCTCACACAATGCATTGCGTATAGGCTCACTGTTCCAGTACTTTGTAACCTTCGCGTGGCCGAGGTAGCCAGACTCCCTACCCAGGAACAGCGAAGGGGACCAAGTGAGGATATTCCCTCTAAAGCTCAGTCCTCTGTTCTTAACGCTACCTCGTTAACGCAGGAGATGGCGAATATGTTCGCTAACGATACAACGCTGGTGGGTGATTCGGGTGAGAAACTGCAGAAGTTGGTGTTTGGTAAAGTGTGTGAAAGAAGAAAGCTGAGAGTAAATGTAAATAAGAGCAAGGCCTTTAGGTTCAGTAGGGTTCAGGGACAAGTTAAATGGGAGGAACGTTTGAATAGAGAGAAACTGGAGGAAGTGAAGTGTTTTAGATATCTGGGAGTGGACTTAGCAGCGGATGGAACCATGGAAGCGGAAGTGAGTCACAGGGTGGGAGAGGGGGCAAAGGTTGTGGGAGCGTTGAAGACTGTGTGGAAGGCGAGAACGTTATCTAGGAGAATAAAAATGGGTATGTTTGAAGGAATAGTGGTTCCAGCAATGTTATATGGTTGCGAGGCATGGGCTATAGATAGGGTTGTGCGGAGGAGGGTGGATGAGTTGGAAATGAAATGTTTGAGGACAAAATTTTGTGTGAGGTGGTTTGATCGAGTAAGTAAGGAAAGGGTAAGAGAGATATGTGGAAATAAAAAGAGTGAGGTTGAGAGGGCAGAAGAGGGTGTGTTGAAATGGTTTGGATACATGGAGAGAATGAGTGAGAAAAGATTGACAAAGAGGATATATGTGTCAGAGGTGAAGGGAAGAAGGAGAAGCGGGAGACCAAATTGGAGGTGGAAGGACGGAGTGAAAAAGATTTTAAGGGATCGGAGCCTGAACATACAGGAAGGTGAAAGGCATGCAAGAAATAGAGTGAATTGGAACGATGTGGTTTACCGGGGTCGACTTGCTTTCAGTAGATTGAACCAGGGCATGTGAAGCGTCTGGGGTAAACCATGGAAAGGTCTTTGGGGCCTGGATGTGGAAAGGGAGCTGTGGTTTCGGTGCATTACACATGACAGCTAGAGACTGAGTGTGAACGAATGTGGCCTTTTTTTTTTTCTTTTCCTGGCGCTACCTCGCTGGTGTGGTAGTGGTGGGGGGGGGGGATGCTATTTCATTTGTGGCGTGGTGGCGACGGGAATGGATGAAGGCAGGAAGTATGAATATGTACATGTATATAAATATATATATATATATATATATATATATATATATATATATATATATATATATATATATATATATATATATGTATATATATATGTATTTGTCTCTTTATGTATATGTAGTATACGTTGAAATGTACATGTATGTATATATGCGTGTGGGCGTTTATGTATATGCATGTGTACGTAGGTGGGTTGGGCCATTCTTCATTTGTTTCCTTGCGCTACCTCGCTGACGCGGAAGACGGCGATTAAGTATAATAAGGTAAATATAGATGTGTGTGTGTGTGTGTGTGTGTGTGTGTGTGTGTGTGTACAAGAACAAGCGGCAGGAATTCAAGAGGAAGGTACAGGAGTTGAAAACGAGAACAAATAAGAGTTGGTGCGTGCAAGTACCAACAAACTTTAAGGGAAAAAAAGAAATCGATTCGGAAAGTTTATAGGGTGAAAAAATAAACAAGAGAATAAATTGGGTCATCAGTGGAGGGGGCAAATGGGAAAGTGGTAGGAGGCGGAGATGAACTGGTGAACTTTTTTGATGACAGAGTGGCAGATGTAGGGTGTCTGGGTCGGGATGGTATGCGAAGTGAGAGTCATGACAAGTGGTGTCGCGAAAACAGAAGACATGGTGAAAGCCTTGCGAAAGATGAAATATGGATGGAATTGCTGTTGAATTTCGTAAGAAAGTAGGTGACTTGTTGACTGATTAATGGGTCATGGTAAGGTGGCTGAGGATTGGCAGAATGCATGTTTAGTGCCACTGTTTAAAGACAAGGGGTACAAAGGCTAGTAATTGAATTACAGAGATTTGTTGAGTTTACCTGGTAATTTACATGGAAGAATGGTGATTGAGAGAGTGGTGGCGTGTTCGGAGCTTAGACTGGGGAAGAACGATATGGTTTCAGAAATGATTGAGGATCAGGTATTTGCTTTGAAGACTTTGTGTGAGAAATATTAAGAGAAACAGAAGGATCTGTGTGTGGCATTTATTGATCTGAGGAGAACTTATGAGAGGGTTGATGAAAAATCTGTGTGGAAGGTGCTACGAATATAGAGCGTGGGAGGAAAGCTAGCAGAAACAGAAGAATTTTAATTCATACTGTAAGGCGTGTATGCGAGTAGGTAAAGAGGAGGATGAGTGGTTCAAGTGGAACTGCGGCAAGGGTCTGTGATATCTCCAAGGCTATACCATTTATGGATGGGATGGTGAGGGGGTTTAATGCAAGAGTCTTAGTGAATGGAGCAGGTTGAGTTAGGGGAGGGCTGAGAGGTAGGTCAGTTGTTTGCAGATGATACGGCGGTGTTGGCAGATTCGAGTGAAAACTGCAGAAGTTGGTTTCTGAGTTTGGAAGAGTGGTAAAAGGAGAAAGGTGAAAGTGAAAATGAATAAAAGAAAGGTAATTAGGTTTAGCAGAGAAAAAAGGGCAGGTTATTTGGACTGCGAGTTTGAACGGAGATAATTCGGAGGAAGTGACATTAATGAAGAGGGATAGATTGAGGAAGCATTTGAGTTAGGTAGTAAACATCTTCAGAGTTGTTGACCCAGTGGTATATTCCCTAGACAGTTGTCATATGATGGATGACCAAGCATTTCACAGCAGAACTATACTCACTCATGTCTCTCCTCAATAATCCTCACGAAAGAAAAAAAAATATGTCCTTTAGTTCTTTAGTATCATTTTGAGGAAAGATTTAGTCTATCTTATTGTGCCCGTCTGAAATTCGCTCACTCGACCCCTTTGCGCTCTGGAGGGAACAATATTAGTGGGCAAAAAGTACAGACCAAATGTAGGAATGTTACATGTCTTGTACTAGCAAGAAGTTGGTCCACTGTATAGAATCAAACAACCCACATAACCCAGACCAGCCGAGATGTAGAGGTGAACAGCATCTGCCAGTTACCCTTCAACCACTGAGGATGTCGCTGTTTTTAGCGTCACTTTCCTCCACAACAAGCGGCATTTCCCTACCTGCTTCTCGTTGTTCCGTCCATGTGGCAGGCGTCAGTTTGGCTATACGTGAACAGCTCTCTGTTGGTGTGGACGCTGGAGAACGAAGAGTAGAATGACAAAATTACTCAACTTCGCCCCATCTACCTTGAGACCAGGGGCTGCGCACGCGGGTCTGTGTGTTAGTTGACCTTGAGGTCAGGTTGATCCTCCCCTACCCCAGGGAAGGGGCGTGGTATGTGCTGGCATCTGTATTAATCGTATTGAATCCAGGGTCACGGATACCTCTACCTCTGGTATCAAGGGAGGTCATCGATCTGTGTGTCCGTCCGACCAGTAATGATCATATATAAGGATGCTTACCTCTCTCCTGTACCAGCCAGCAGGGGCACCGAGTGAACACAGCGGCGTTGATCCCTCTGAACAAACCAACGACCTAGACGGTGATCCAATTACTCTCCAAGTGCACACACCAGCCGCCCCCGCAGTGCATCACAAACGTTCCTCACCATCATGGCCCAAGTCCAGCCCAGGAAGGTAAGGCTGTATCTCCCGTCCAGAACTGAAACTGTGGCCGCATGGCTGCTTCACGCGGGGCAGAAACATCCAGGAAGTGATTTATGGTTCTCACCTTACATACAGAACCATGTCAGACTGAAACATGATCTGGAAGTAGTTGAGAATCTCACCAGCTGCGTCGTGGAAGGCAAAAACAGAGCAGTTACTCTCGTCAAGATATCCTGCATACCCCCAGCCAAGGGGCTTGATGACTTCTAAAACCCAGAATCCTTGAGCAAAATGAAAAATATAAGGAATGTGAAGGATTCAAAGAACAAGAAGCAAGTGTGTGAGACTGGATGGCTAGAGAGCATCCACCAAGGACCCTCACGGTCCCTCGTGCCTCCCGTTACCCTGAAGACGGCGGTGTTACAATGTCACGTCCCCCGCTGCCGGCACCCCAGCGACCAGTCTGGCCCCCGCTGTCGTGTACAGCTTGCACGTGACCCGTGATCCTTTTGCGCTACCGCTCACAGGATTAGCATGGGAATACCGGCACAAACCACAAACAAGTCCCCTCCCTGACCTTAGCCCTGAGTTTAAACCTTTTGGTATGACGTAATATTATTTTGTTATACTACACCATCAGAAAGAAGTATGCGAGTCGTTTGACATCATCAAGCAGCGTAGAACACATTATAAAGACATTGGATGACAGGAACATTGTACAGCGGTATAGTGACATCAGAATACTGAGCTGGAGCCATTGTGTCTCTGAGAACAAGGTGTTGTGACCTCCACCACAAGGTCGCCACTGAGGATATTAATATCATATGTCTGGAAGAATGTCTGTGCACTAAATTAACACACTTCCGCAGGTGAAGCATTGAAAGGTATCAATAATTTTTTTTAAAGAAACACAGATAAGTATCTTATTGCAACCTGCTGCCAAAGGCATATGAACTAATTACAATTAAATTGATAGTTATCAGCTAAGATTGAAAATGTTTTCCAAAACGAAATTCAGTGACGGATAATCTTATGTCATTCATGCGAAGCCAACACCATGATGAAAGTGATGACGCACTTGATGCAGGTCTTACCAGGGGCAAGGATAGTGCCCCTGGGGAGGAGGGGATCACTTTTGACTTCATTCATCGTCTAACACCTTTGCCTGGTAACCCAGGAGCAGCATGAGTTATTATGCTACGGGTCAGTAAACCTTCCTCAGTGACCAATAGTGTTATTTTATCAATACCAAGACATATACCTGGAGTAGGGGAGAAAGAATTGTACCCACGCATTACCTGCGTGTCGTAGAAGACGACTAAGAGGGAAGGGGGGGGGGGACAGAAGGAGCCAGTCGAGGAGTGCTCAGCCAAATCGAAGGCGCAGGCTGGGTTGTCTGGATGTGTGTGGATGTAACCGAGAGAGAGAGAGAGAGAGAGAGAGAGAGAGAGAGAGAGAGAGAGAGAGAGAGAGAGAGAGGGGCTTGAGGAAAGGAACCTAAATGGTTTGGCAATGTCTTCGGGGTTCAGTCAGGTGTTGGTGTGAGGGCGAAAGCTGGGGAAGAGGAGCAGATGATAACGACAAAAATGAGAGATCAGTGTTACCTGCCTCTCACACCTGCTTGACCACTGTAACAATATTCAGAGAGTTGTTGATGATAGTTATGATCTTGATTTTACCTACACGGACATGGGGATGGTCTGGGATATACATAACGACTGACTCACAACACATGAAAAGCGAACGAAGAGAAGAGAAAGAAGAACTTCTTATCACCCAGGTCCTGGAGTGTACTGGTCAACCAGACCAAACTCACGGCTTCAGTAGGTAACTCACGTTCTTTGCCGCCATGGTTCTCATTAGTCTGACTCACCCAAGTTCATGATAATCTTATACATCACAGTGACGGCAACACACACACATCAGGTTATTACACTTTCCTGTAGTTGTGATCATGAGAGTAGCAGTCCAGTCGCTTCTGGACCATGTAAACCCACTCACCAAATGTATTCCAGTGAGGCTCTGGAATGTGACGTTCATTGCGGAGAAAATGCTTCTTCGTCTTCGGTATGGAAGGAATGAAGTCAAGTCGCCGATTATAAGATGAGGTCAGGCCTGAGCGAGAGGGGTAACGCTACGTTGTCAGACCCTGGACGACTGCGGTAGGCTGGATAATGAGAAGTTTCAGGTCCGGAGAGAGAAGACTGGTGAGGCTTCTCCAGCATTACTCCTCGCGTGCTTCACCGTGCTGTGTTGCCTGTCTTGCTGAGGCCTGACCTCATCTAATACTTAGTGACTTGACTTCATTTGTTCCGTGCTGGTGGAGAGGGATTTTCCCCACGGAACATCTTACTGCTTCCAGAGGTCTACTGAATCACGCCAGAGCACTGGTTTCATTCCAGCAGGAGCACTGTTGTGTGCTGCTGACACCACGCATAAAACCGACAAAACTACTAGACTATGAAATGTACGAATATGTTTTATTACTGCGCGTTGGATTCAGTGAGGCGGCTGAATGACTGACAGAATAAAGCGGTCCACTCGAATATATCATAGCGTGAACGTGAGAGGTTAAGTTGTGATATATGCAGGAAAGAATACTGAAGTGCCAAGCGCCCAGCCAGCATACACCAGTGATCCTTTACTGGAATGGCAGACACATGACAGTGCGTAACTTAAACCCACTAACGACCATTGGTACTCCTAACAAGCATGAGGGGAAGTGCCATAGTTGCTTACGGTATCTGCTGCCGGCAGATATGAGAGGCATCATGGAGAAGACTCCAGGTCGCCTTCAAGGAAGAACGAGACGAGTTTCTCTCGACCTCTGGCGTGCGCTGGTGGTGCAGGTGTGGGGTCACCAGCGGCCACGACCCTATTCCCCTGAGGAACTCTGTCACAGGCTAATTATTATCGCTGTAGGGAAGCAGTGCCTGAGGTCGTCTGGATGTCATATTATGATCTCACCTCTTGACCTGACCTGTACTATCCTCCTGACCCTACCCAGCCCCCTGACCCATCCCAAGCCTTTGAACCATCCCAGCCTCCTGACCCATCCCAGCCCATCTGACCCAGCCGAACTTTCGAACCAATCCCAGCCTCCTGACCAGTCCAAGACACCTGACCTCTCTGACCCTCCTGACCAGTGCCAGCCTCTTGACCTATCTGTCTCTCATAACATCCCATCATCCTGACTCATTTCAGCCCCATGACCCATCCCAGTCTCATGATCTATCCCAGCCTCATAGTTTATCCCACAGTTTTGCCGACCTGTGCTGGCGTCCTAGCCCCTTGATCTGTCCTAGCCTCCAGACCTGCCTTAGCCTCATGACCTGTCCCGCTCTTCCTCCAGACCGACCCCCAGAGGTCCAGCCTATCCCGGCTGTGTGATCCACTCGATTCTCCCAGACCAGAAGGCAACGATGACACAAACTATAGACATATCCGAGACCTGGACACCAGTACCACCATAGTGGAACACACTTGGTTCTCACGAAGCCTCAGAGAATTGAGAGAGCCTCCAGCCATCTGTCGATGTAGACAATGAACAGTGCTCAGCTTAACTCAGCGAATTTCCTTTCCCAGACCATAAGTTACATACCACATACCCACATACACACCACCAGCCTCCCATAGGTATCAAGCACTAAAAACACATGCATCACAAACTTACACGATACACCTGCACAGACAACCAGCCATCTCTTCCATGTCATACTGTACCTTCTCCTGTCCCACCTCTTCGTTCCTCTCTATCTAACCACCGTATTAACAGAAGCCAAAATGCTCAAGTCCACTACCCCGTCCTGGCCACCAGGGCCGATCTAGTTTCATGTCACGTTTCATATCTTGGTCCAGACCCAACCCGCTTGACTTATCGCAGCCTGTTAGTGCTTTCTGGTCTGTCCCTCCATGTTAGGGTTTCCAGACCTGACTCACACTGACTGGAACCCAACTCTCTGACTCCGATCCCGTGTACCACTCCAGGTGACCTTTTCTGTACCATCTCTGTGACCTATCCTCGTCCCATGACCTGCCTCAGGCACGTGCCTCATCCAGACCTCCCCACCTCATCCCAGCTTATCCCAGCTTTGTGTATCATACCAGATCCCTGACCTGTCCAGGCCTCCTGACCTTTAGTCCCTTGATATCTTCCAGCTACTTGACCTACCTAGGTCAACTGACCTCCTCAGACCCTTTGAACCAGTTGGATTCTCTTGACCTAAAGTATCCTCTGACCTACCTCAGCACCCTGCTCCAACCTCTGACCTAACCCAGAACCTGACCTCCTCCCCGAGCAATCCCAACATCTGCCGTGTGCCAGCTCCTGACCCCCCACCGACCTACCCCAACATCTGCCGTACCTTAGCCCCTGATCCACCCTTACCTTAACTTACCCTAGCCCTAGACCTATTACAGCAAATGACCTATCCCAGTTACTGACCTATTTTTGCCCTGACCTTCCCTATCCCCTGACTTACCCCAGTCCCTGACCTACCCCAGCCCTTGACTGACCTGATTTAGTCCTTGATTGACCTGCCTTAGTCCTTGCCCTACTCCAATCACTGACCTACCTCAGTCCTTTACCCAACTCCCGAAATATCTATCCCAGACCTGACCTACCCTGACCTCATCCCAGCATCCTCGCCTCACTCAACATCTTTTATTCTTAATTATTTTTATGAGTTGCTCGAGGTGATGTACGCATGACAGCAGCAAAGTAAAGGGGTCGTAGAAGGCTGTGTGCTCTGTGCGCAGACGGAGGGAATCTCCTTTTCCCGGTCACAGTCATGAGCCTAGACAATAGATGTTTTACAAGTAATCTATCGTGCGTGACCCTACATCTGATCACTCCCCTCTCCAGGTAAAGTTTACTATCTGTATCTCCCTTAATATTCTACACCCTAGACGTCACATCTCCATCCCCGGCAATTTTTGCGTCCCGCTTATTGAAACCTTGACAAGTGTGACGCTGGACACACCGTTGGGCACACGGGAACACTGAGTGCTGTATCAATATGGTCGCTGTTATAGAAGACTCTGACGGTGTACTGCAAACACACCAGAATAGACTAGAGAAGCGTAAGAGCACCTGGACCCATGAAGAACGACTGTATGCCCTTGAGGAGATGGTCGTAATTCCTGCAGCAGGCTATCATCAAAGCCAAAACTGCCATCATTTTCCCCCGTTTTTCTAACAGCCACGTTGAAAATTCCGTGAGATGAAATTCAAGCGCGAGCTGATCACTGGCACCGCTTCCTGCGAGGCGTCGTTCCTCCCACACACCACACACACACACACACACACACACACACACACACACCAGAGGCAGGTGTGGGAGGACATCAACAGCGAGCCGTCGTTAAGACACCACCACCACCCGGACACCACAGTTCAGTGGACTACGCTGATCATGGAGCACCACAGTGGTCAGTATAGTCACAACGCACGGCGCTGCTCACCATGTTCAGAACCACCTGCACCAGACGTCGGTGATACAGATTTTAAGATACATGGAACCTGTGGTGACCAGATGGTGACGGACCACATCTCGATCACACCTGACGAGCTGCGACGTGCACTCCTCACCGGCGAGGCGCTACACCGGGGGATGGTTGATGGTGTCACCTATCATGTGCTCCGGGGAATGGAAGGATCACATCTTCCACTGATTCCCTTCCCAGTATCTTCAACATGAGCCCCTCAACAAGGAGGAATCCTTCCCCAAGCCTGGACGTGTCGTACCGTCATACCTACGTGCTCTCTCTCTCTCTCTCTCTCTCTCTCTCTCTCTCTCTCTCTCTCTCTCACACACACTTCCTGCTTCTGTGAAGTCTTGGAGCATATCAACCTTAACAACCTCACTTACATACATCATCTGCACCCAGCCATCTCCTCACCTCTTGGTGTCTTTACCAGGTAGGAGGACACACCACTGCTATGCTCAGTACCTGGCTCACCAACAGAACACCTGCTCAGCCTCCATACACCTCAGATCTGCGTCCGATTTCGTGAGTGACTTTATCCGTGAGCAACTTTCAGCTCCTGGCCTGAGGCGTCAGGTGATCAGATGGATCAGGAGGTACCTACCAGACAGCCATTCCAAGGTCATACTTATAGGCGATCACGGCGACTCGTTTCCTTTTGCCCTGGGGACCCCAGCTGCACCCGACTCCATCCAGTGTTCCCACGCATGACTTAATGACAGACTTTGATCTGATGATACTTTGATGTGCTGCGCTGATGACATCCGTCTTGGCGCCTCCTCACTTGAGAGAGACTTCAGATTCGCCTTAACAGTTCACATAATCCGCCTCCCGCAGGCCTTGATTATGAATGAGATTTACCGCGTTGTGGTACAGACTCTTTGTGGTCTCACAGGCAAGATGATTGGTATAAGTTTTGACACCGTGAGGAACTTTTAGCTGCTGTATGTACGATCTGTGCCTGCTATTTACGCGATCCATCTATCTATGGTTAACCTTCAACGTCTTCGTTCCTCTGATGTTCTCCAAAATGTAGTTGTGACTCAGACATATCTCAGGCTCCCCTTTGTCGACTGGGATGATGAACATGAGACCTGAGCTTACACTTCCCTAAAACATTGCTGACTTTGTTAATGGCCTTAGTGTCGCTTCCAGAGCCAAGTGTTTTATAAACCCCACACCCGCTCGTAATTTTTCAGAATACCCTCTACATGTTATTAACGTCTCCTGGCCCCAGCATGGAATAACCATGTACCATCCATCAGGCTATTGCCAATGTCTTGATCTCGGTCAACACAGACTGTGGTCTATACGGGAACTGCCACCAGCAGTTCCCATTCTTGTACCTCTGAATTCTTGTACATCACATCTATCAGAATTCGGTATGTCCATTGTCGTCCACATCAGGTGGTAGGGTAAACCACGAGCTAGGTTGCCTGGCTGCTTATTATATGCTGATGGCTCCTTGCAGGCCGACGGTAAGGCCAGCACAGCTCGTGTTGTTTATAGCAGTAACAATCTCATCGACTCCCAGCAAGAACATCGAAGCCGTAGGTCCAGCTCTCACCCACTGTGAACTGTACAGCATTCTCATGTGTACATTGTCCACCTGCTAGCTGATTCTGTGTTCCCATATGACTCTACACCTGCACTTGCTACACTCTGGCTAGCGTGTCCTGCAGGAGACTCTTCCCTCTATCACTCACTCCCTCCTTATTAAATCCTTTGATAACACTAATATCCTTCAAGATAGCCTTGTTGTATATCCAAAATTTGTTATGCGCATAGTTATACCAGCATCATGTACCTATGGATGCATCTGTGAGTCTGTACTCTGTACCATCTCTCTCTGTGCTACACCAACACCAGCAACGGTGACTCCGGCTTCTTCTGATGACATGTGAACCTTCTGGGTGCCAGAGCGCACGTGGGCCCTTCTGTCACCCATATATGTTAATGTACAAACTCACTGTACGCTGTGTGTTAGGCTTCGCCAGTCACCAGCTATGTGCCCTTCACAAGTGTCATCATATATATGATCTTTTTATATCATGTAATGAACTTTCCGCATTATGTAAAAACTTTCATATATTACAGTTGGTTGCACACGGTACTCTGTATATGTGCCATATATTTGATTGGATATGTGCCGGTATCCCCGCACATTTATTGTGCCGCCCATGCTCATCCGGTGAGCGGTAGCGCAAAGGGTTTGATATAACCTGAACCTGCTTTTGAACCTTTATACATTGTGTACCTGATGGGATGTGTTGTCACTCCCCGTCAGAATGCTTGCACTTGTAACCAGACGAGCCCTCAGACTCTGTATGTAGCTGTCCTAGGTAACGAACCCTGAAACTCTGTATGTAGATGTCCTAGGTAACGAACCCTGAGACTGTGTATGTGGATGTCCTAGGTAACGAGCCCTCAGACTCTGTATATTGATGCAGTACGTTAACTTGTTCCGTGTTACACCAACGTCATGAATGCCTCTCTTCTGCTGAACGAGGATCCTTCAGGTCCCTGGGTCCGCTCGGGCCCACCACCTCCCTCCCTCATATGTTGATGTTTGTGCCGGCTGTACGCTCTGTACCTCTAACTACCCTAGACATGTACCCATCAGTGCTTTAATTGAGCATAGTAAGACCAAAGAGACTTAAGTATGATAGGGAATCCCCCCAAACCCGTTTCACCAGCCTGACCTGTCTGAGCTAACAGGCTTGTCGCAGCCCCCTGACTTGTCTCATCTACCGAGCCTATCGCAACGTACTAATTTGTCTCAGCCATCAGACCTATCACAGTCTGCTGGCTTGTCTCAGCCATCAGGCCTATCACAGTCTGCTGGCTTGTCTCAGCCATTTGGTGTGTTGCAACCTCCTGACCTGTCTCAGCCACCTGGTGTGTTCTCGCCTGTTGACCTCTTTTAGTCTTTCTTGTAGCCAAGCCCCTGACGTATCCTACCCTTCGTATCTCCCAGCATTCTGGCTTATTCCAGGCTTCTCACGTCTCCCATCCTCAGTTCCCTCCACCTGACACGTCCCAGCCATTGTTTAGCCGGACGCTCTTTGGCTCTGGTCAGTTCCCGGAAGTCGTCCGTTACCGTTACAAAGTTACCACAGCGAGCAGCGTTGTGTGGTGACCACCACCACCACCACCTGAGGACCACAGTTACCAGCGTTGTGTGGTTGCGGCGGTGACCACCACCACCACCAGGGACACTCGCCTCACCACAACGGTAATGACA
This sequence comes from Panulirus ornatus, assembly GCF_036320965.1. Lineage (NCBI taxonomy): Eukaryota > Metazoa > Arthropoda > Malacostraca > Decapoda > Palinuridae > Panulirus > Panulirus ornatus. The sequence continues at coordinate 43,783,769 of NC_092243.1, read as the reverse complement.
GCCATACGTCTGCGGGAGGGTATCACTCCCGGGGCTCAGCCTTCCAAGTGTGTCTCACGGTCTGATTCAGCCGAACCGATATTCCCATAGTAATGTGCGCTGTGTGTGTGTGATGCTTCTCTGCGTTCTGCCTCAGTGTGCTGCCTCAGCAGGTGTTCCCCACACTCTACCTCAGCAGGTGTTCCCCACACTCTGCCCCAGCAGGTGTTCCCCACACTCTGCCTCAACAAGTGTTCTCCACACTGCCCCAGCAGGTGTTCCCCACACTCTGCCCCAGCAGGTGTTCCCCATACTCTGCCCCAGCAGGTGTTCCCCACACTCTGCCTCAGCAGGTGTTCCCCACACTCACGCTGAGTTTGCTGTCACTTCCCGTGCCCTTCCTGCTCTACATTGTGTTCTTGTAGCGCCGCCTGTACAACCCACCTTTAGCTTTGTTATGTCACTACCGATCATCTACTTCACTCGGGATTTTACAAACCTTCCTCCGGCAGGTTTCCTGTTCTCTCTCATTCTAGGAGCCACTGGCTCTCCCACTGTGGGACACTTAGCCACTGTCGAGCCAGTGACTGCCTCACTGTAGGGGCCACTGGCTGTCCATGTGTGTAGGGGGGAGAGCATTGCCGGAAACGTTGTAGGTCCACTGGCCGTCCCACTATAGGTCCACTGATTGTCCCACTGTGTAGTTACTGGCTATGATGTACCTCCTGGGGTTATTATCAATGACAGTCTCACTGTCTGACGCTGCCTTGTCATGTGTGTGTGTGTGTGTGTGTGTGTGTGTGTGTGTGGTCATTATGATAATGTCTTTGTTCAGGTTATTCTCTGTCATATGTGGTGGTCTGGGTTGGTCCTCATACGCTCTTGCATTCAGTCATTATGGCAAGTCGTCTCCTCGTATTACACGTATAATCTGCCTCTGGTGCGCCGTTTTCTGTGCTGTGGTTCAGTAAACGGCCCGAGTCTGTCGTCGACCTCAGGGGGTTCCAACCCCCACAATTTGCCTCACTTTGGCACAAGTCAGATCTCAGGAAATCATAATAATTCATGACTCATGATTTAGGACGTTAGTTATTATTTTTTTTTTATTCATGAAGCGAAGGTTATTTGCCTCCTGGAAGGGGAGACGTCTTCATGCAGCAAATATAATTCTCCTTATTTAACTTTCGATTTGCGTCTGAGCGGCTCTTGAGGGAACCAGGATGTGACCCTAACAATACAGCTGTAGAATGTCTAGTAATAGACCTGTCTGTGTCGAGGCGTCTGTGACAACAGCTTGGAGTCTGCCAGTTCTGTGGTGGCGAGGAAGGATTCTGTTACGGGCCTACCTCTTCAGGAAGGGGCTATGATGGCGCCGTCCGGGCAGGTTGACGGGGCTGAGAATTGTGTCCGTACATAGAGGGTGAGGATGGCGGTGAGGAGGTACGTGTTGGGAAGAGCTTCCCTCTCCTCACCCCACCACCCTGCTAGAGGAGGCTGGCCACGTACCGTACAAGACAGTACGTCCTGTACGTCGTCCGTGTTACTGTGATGGTCTGTATAGCACAACCCTGAACAAGGATGTTGTGTCTTGGTAGGTTATCAAGGCCCTTGGGCTGTCAGGTCGTACTTGACCTGAGGTAGTCAAGGCCCTTGGGCTGTCAGGTCGTACTTGACGTGAGGTAGCCAAGGCCTTGGGCTGTCAGGTCGTACTTGACGTGAGGTAGTCAAGGCCCTTGGGCTGTCAGGTCGTACTTGACGTGAGGTAGTCTAGGTCCTGGGCTGTCAGGTCGTACTTGACGTGAGGTAGCCAAGGCCTTGGGCTGTCAGGTCGTACTTGGCGTGAGAGAAGTTCGCGAGGGTGGTTCACCTGGCCCGGAGTGTGTGTTGGGGCGGGAGGGGTGGAGGGGGGAAGAGGCTGGGGTAATTGAAGTAAGTTTCCGGTGTGCTCGTAACGGTTATGGATAACTGCTGGTTGGGGGGCATGGGGGGGGGGGGTGGATAACGAGGGAAGGGGGACCAACATAAGGGAGGCAGGCTCCTCCCTGGGCACGCCAGGAGCAAGGGTGTTGACCCCCAGCATGAGGCTGTTTACGTGAGGGTGTACAGGGAAAGCCACGAGAGATGTGGGTGGTGTGTGGCGAGGTGATGTGCTGCGCTGTGTGATGCCTGCCTGGTATACCCGCTGGACGACGGTGCCTGGGCTCAGGGTGGCTCAGGTTATTCTAGTAATTCGTTTTTTCTTTCTTCATGATTGAGAACGTTGCTGAAGACTTGTTTATTAAACATGCAGTGTGTTAGTGTAGCGCCTCCCGGTTATAACTACACGCCACTCTAAGTGTAGGTGTTGTGGAAACATGTACACGTTGGTGCAGACCACTGCTGTACATGTACACGTTGGTGCAGACCACTGCTGTAGATGTCTGCGGAAAGTTAGTGAGTTAGTTATTACCGTTGTGGTACAGGGGAATATAGCAGCTCACGGCTTCCACCAGAATACCGGGAGGAATGTTGACCATATCCGGCACTGTCCCAGCCCCATGCATCGCCCCCAACTCTCTCTCTCTCTCTCTCTCTCTCTCTCTCTCTCTCTCTCTCTCTCTCTCTCTCTCTCTCACTGCCGGATTTTGTAAGTCCGTTGGCCGGGACTATATTGAGTTTCTCACGCTCCTCAGCGATTCCCCAGGCTTGGTGTGTCGGCACCCATTACACCTTGGCCTCTGGTCCCACGAGGAATGTGTGTGGGTGATACTAACCCGGGTGTCGCTTCCCAACGTTTGAGAAATGGTACTTATTATGATCACCAGGAAGTGTTCCTTAAGGTGTCCGATTATGTGGAGAGGGATGGTGTTCACCTGTATGTGGAGAGGGATGGTGTTCACCTGTATGTGGAGAGGGATGGTGTTCACCCGTATGTGGAGAGGGATGGTGTTCACCTGTATGTGGAGAGGGATGGTGTTCACCTGGATGAGGAGAGGGATGGTGTTCACCTGTATGTGGAGAGGGATGGTGTTCACCTGGATGAGGAGAGGGATGGTGTTCACCTGTATGTGGAGAGGGATGGTGTTCACCTGTATGTGGAGAGGGATGGTGTTCATCTGTATGTGGAGAGGGATGGTGTTCACCTGTATGTGGAGAGGGATGGTGTTCATCTGTATGAGGAGAGGGATGGTGTTCACCTGGATGTGGAGAGGGATGGTGTTCACCTGTATGTGGAGAGGGATGGTGTTCACCTGTATGTGGAGAGGGATGGTGTTCACCTGTATGTGGAGAGGGATGATGTTCACCTGTATGTGGAGAGGGATGGTGTTCACCTGGATGAGGAGAGGGATGGTGTTCACCTGTATGTGGAGAGGGATGGTGTTCACCTGTATGTGGAGAGGGATGGTGTTCACCTGGATGAGGAGAGGGATGGTGTTCACCTGTATGTGGAGAGGGATGGTGTTCACCTGTATGTGGAGAGGGATGGTGTTCACCTGTATGTGGAGAGGGATGGTGTTCACCTGTATGTGGAGAGGGATGGTGTTCACCTGTATGAGGAGAGGGATGGTGTTCACCTGTATGAGGAGAGGGATGGTGTTCACCTGTATGTGGAGAGGGATGGTGTTCACCTGTGTGTGGAGAGGGATGGTGTTCACCGTATGAGGAGAGGGATGGTGTTCACCTGTATGTGGAGAGGGATGGTGTTCACCTGTATGTGGAGAGGGATGGTGTTCACCTGTATGAGGAGAGGGATGGTGTTCACCTGTATGTGGAGAGGGATGGTGTTCACCTGTATGTGGAGAGGGATGGTGTTCACCTGTATGAGGAGAGGGATGGTGTTCACCTGTATGTGGAGAGGGATGGTGTTCACCTGTATGTGGAGAGGGATGGTGTTCACCTGTATGTGGAGAGGGATGGTGTTCACCTGTATGAGGAGAGGGATGGTGTTCACCTGTGTGAGGAGAGGGATGGTGTTCGACGTTATGAGGAGAGGGATGGTGTTCACCTGTATGAGGAGAGGGATGGTGTTCACCTGTGTGAGGAGAGGGATGGTGTTCAACGTTATGAGGAGAGGGATGGTGTTCACCTGTATGAGGAAAGGGATGGTGTTCAACGTTATGAGGAGAGGGATGGTGTTCACCTGTATGAGGAGAGGGATGGTGTTCACCTGTGTGAGGAGAGGGATGGTGTTCAACGTTATGAGGAGAGGGATGGTGTTCACCTGTATGAGGAGAGGGATGGTGTTCACCTGTGTGAGGAGAGGGATGGTGTTCACCTGTATGAGGAGAGGGATGGTGTTCACCAGTATGAGGAGAGGGATGGTGTTCACCTGTGTGTGGAGAGGGATGGTGTTCACCTGTATGAGGAGAGGGATGGTGTTCACCTGTATGAGGAGAGGGATGGTGTTCACCTGTATGAGGAGAGGGACGGTGTTCGCCTGTATGAGGAGAGGGATGGTGTTCACCTGTATGAGGAGAGGGATGGTGTTCACCTGTATGAGGAGAGGGATGGTGTTCACCTGTATGAGGAGAGGGATGGTGTTCACCTGTATGAGGAGAGGGATGGTGTTCACCTGTGTGAGGAGAGGGATGGTGTTCACCTGTTTGAGGAGAGGGATGGTGTTCACCAGTATGAGGAGAGGGATGGTGTTCACCTGTATGTGGAGAGGGATGGTGTTCACCTGTATGAGGAGAGGGATGGTGTTCACCTGTATGAGGAGAGGGATGGTGTTCACCTGTATGAGGAGAGGGATGGTGTGAGAGGGATGGTGTTCATCTGTATGAGGAGAGGGATGGTGTTCACCTGTATGAGGAGAGGGATGGTGTTCACCTGTATGAGGAGAGGGATGGTGTTCACCTGTATGAGGAGAGGGATGGTGTTCACCTGTATGAGGAGAGGGATGGTGTTCACCTGTGTGAGGAGAGGGATGGTGTTCACCTGTGTGAGGAGAGGGATGGTGTTCACCTGCATGAGGAGAGGGATGGTGTTCACCTGTATGAGGAGAGGGATGGTGTTCACCTGTATGAGGAGAGGGATGGTGTTCACCTGTATGTGGAGAGGGATGGTGTTCACCTGTATGAGGAGAGGGATGGTGTTCACCTGTATGTGGAGAGGGATTGTGTTCACCTGTGTGAGGAGAGGGATGGTGTTCACCTGTATGAGGAGAGGGATGGTGTTCACCTGTATGAGGAGAGGGATGGTGTTCACCTGTATGTGGAGAGGGATTGTGTTCACCTGTATGAGGAGAGGGATGGTGTTCACCTTGGTGTTCTGTTGTTAACTGGGGACCAGGTCACCAGGGTCACTTAGCGGCGCCAGCAGCACTCACCCTCACTATCGTCGCAGGGTTAAGGGTCACCTCAGGTTCAGGGGCTGCTACGGTTATCAGGGAAAACATAAGAAATCAGCCCTTGCTTCACCAGAGGTCGCCTTTATCATGTTCTCTAGCACAGATTTCCTTCACTGAGAGGGAGAGAGAGAGAGAGAGAGAGAGAGAGAGAGAGAGAGAGAGAGAGAGAGAGAGAGAGAGAGGATGAGAGAGGGCGGAGGGGGGTTCAAGGTGTGGCAGGAAAGCAGGCTGGAGCTTGAGTTTTGTTCTTATGTCCAGAATAAAGCTCTAGTTCCAGCCAGCCAGCCTGTGTTTCTACCTCCTTGAACCACTCACTCACTTGTCATTATGGGCAATTCGCGCGCGCGCGCGCACACACACACACACACACACACACACACACACACACACACACACACACACGGTCGATAAGTGAGTACCTGTCTTAGGCTGTGTGTGTGTGTGTGTGTGTGTGTGTGTGTGTGTGTGATTATCTATTTGTTCAGTGTGTGTGTGGGGGGGGGGGGGGGTTGTTCAGTCGTAAGGCCCTGTGTGATGAATGATTTTGTCTGTTTCCATTATTTTTCTGTCCAAGTTCACAGTGCCATGATGCACTTGCTTGTTCCATCCCTCCAGTTCTCTAATATAACAGACGTACTTAACATCTTTTGTAATGAATATTTTCTTATGACCTCTGGTTGTTCTGGATGTGCATCTCTCGAAGAACTGTTGGGTTCATCAGCTGGCTGAAGAGCTTGAAGGTTGTAATCAAGTCACTCCACATTTTTTCATATTCATTATTGGACGAATTTATAGTATCTTATTCAACATTTTTAACTCTAATGTCATCGTTATTGCCCCCTCCTGGACCCTCTCTCGTGGATGTTTGTGCTTCTGTGGTTGTGGTGACCAAATCTGAGAACCATGTTGTAGTTTTGGCTTGCTGTTATATGTGAACTGCTTCCTGAATATTTCATCTTCCATTTAAGTGAACGCAGGTCAATTATTTGTCCGCATACAGTTTGTGTCCTTTAGAATTTCCCTGAGTTGGGGCTTTGGCGACAGGTTAGCTACATTTTCGAATCCAGACTACCTCTCCTATACACACTTCTGTAGCCTACCGTACATCTCCTCTAGACCCATAGATATAACGTTCGTATCGAAGCCTTACTTCAGTGTGTCCCATCGTGACTGTGTTTTCTTCGGATGATCAAGTCTCATCAACCATGGACCAGACCATCTCTGGAGAGTGTGTAGGTCCCCTTGTAAGTTGATGCAGTCCTCCTCATCCTTTACTTCGCTCATAATGTTGACATCGTCCGCATCATCCAGACGAGTCTTCTCCTGGCGAGTCCCATGCATAGATCAAGAGGAGCAATTGTCCAAGGACTGAGCCACTGGTGACCCCCCAACCCATTTGTTCAAGGCTCCTCAGACATGCTTCCTTTGTTCTCTTCAGCTGAAGCTAATTTCCTGTCCTTCGAAAGCGTGTCCCCGTCAGTTCGTCCAGAGGATCCACATCTTTGCCAGCCTCCCTCGTGGAGTAGTGTCAGATGCTCGCTGACGTTGTTTGTGTTGTCGGTGTGTGACAGGTGGCAAGATGGCGCCAGTGTTGGGTCCAGTGTGAGTAGCTATGGCTGATGTGTGCCACAGCCCACAGGCCGTGTTGCCGGGGTTCTGGCGGACCGCAGCACACCGCCGTGCTCGCACGTTTACGGAAGAGACGTGAACCTCTCCGGCGCCACCGTCGCTGCCTGCGGCCACGGTGTTATTGTGAGCCCTACACCAGAGGGACGTAGGGCTTGGTATTGCCTGGTGGTGGTGGCGTCACGTCCAGAGCCATCTAGTGAATGTGCAGACCTCGCCCTCGACCGTGAACAGCCGTCCTCTGCCACCGCCATGTTACCCCCCCCCCCCCTCACACACACACACACACACACACACACACACACACACACACACACAGTTTTCTTTCGTATTTGTATCTTGTGGCTGCCGGGTGATTACGTAGCGTGAGGCGGGGCCCCCGCCCGCCTGTGTATAGTGACTCCAGAAGTTGGCATACTTATGTTCATTAGTTCCTAGATGGTACTGATGTATGAAGGAACAGCAGCTGTACTGCATGAAGGAACAGCAGCTGGGTCGACGTGTTGTGCTGCATGAAGGAACAGCAGCTGGGTCGACGTGTTGTGCTGCATGAAGGAACAGCAGCTGGGTCGACGTGTTGTGCTGCATGAAGGAACAGCAGCTGGGTCGACGTGTTGTGCTGCACGAAGGAACAGCAGCTGGGCCGACGTGCTGCGCTGCAGTGCACCATCAGGAGCGACTGTTAAAGGGGTTTACAGGACGTGGGTCAGTCTCCTCCGTCAGCCTAGGGTGACGGTGTTGCATGACGGGACGCCTTGGTCATGTACGCATGGAAGTCATGAGCGGGAAGAGGGATGAGGAGTGGGAGGGAGTGGTGATGGAAGGGGGAGGGAAGGCTAGTGGTAGGGAAGTAGTATGACAAGTGGGGAGGGAGTGTCCGGCGTCGGTGCCGTAGCGGCTGCTGGTGTCGCGCGGCTGTCGGGGCCACGCCTCCTGCCACGCCCTGGTCACCGTTCCTTTGTGCGTGTGTGTTTGTGTGTGTGTCACTGCTGCCACTCCACTCCACCTCAACTACGCCGAGTTTCAGGTCGTCCTCCTGCCACACCTGCACCCATCGACATCGCTGATCTACTTTATCCATTAGTGCACAAGTCGGGTGATGCTGGTGTGTGTGTGTGTGTGTGTGTGTGTGTGTGTGTGTGTGTGTGTGTGTGTGTGTAGGGGAGGGGAGGGAGGGAATGTATAAGTGTGGCCTGGATAATATTCGTTGTATCTGGTGCTGCACAGGTCGGCGGTGTCTATGTGTGATGGGACAAGACTTAAGCTCTTCCCTCAGAGGGTACTGATCATAAGGCAGAAAGTAAAGTGGAACATCTGCTGTGTGTAGGAGGCTCCTCCTGGACCTGCTGGGTGTACCGAGCCATCATGAGCCAGTCAGAGAGCCAGGTCGTAGGCCCGACACACTCCCTCACTCACCCTCAGTTGTTATCTTCTTTGTAATGATCACTCATGGAAAGTAATCATGTAATGATTGCTATCAAAAGGAGATGATTGGGCTGTATTGATGATTCAAAAGGAGAATATTATCCATAGGTTAATAAAACAAATTACACTGTCGCCTCCATCAAGTCTCGGTTATCGTGTACAGAAAGATATAACTTGTGTTTGTGCTGCTGAGTAGGATTAACTCGCTGTTTATGGATAGTCTCGATGTATTCTGTCATAAGTTGTAAGTGTAACACTGTATCAGGACATTTATAAAGGCTTCTCCGGCTCAATATATATATATATATATATATATATATATATATATATATATATATATAGAGAGAGAGAGAGAGAGAGAGAGAGAGAGAGAGAGAGAGAGGGAGAGAGAGAGAGAGAGAGAGAGAGAGAGTATAGACCTCCGTTATGTAGCGGTTAGCGCTGCTGACCTCAACCCATTCACGGGCCGCTTGGGATTGAGTCCGCATAGGTTCGAATCCTGGTCGCGGCAGTTGGTCCACACTTACCTTCAAGCGCTGGTCGATAAAATGGGCACATAACCTGCTAGGTTTTATATATATATATATATATATATATATATATATATATATATATATATATATATATATATATATATATATATATATATATATATATCCCTGGGGATAGGGGAGAAAGAATACTTCCCACGTATTCCCTGCGTGTCGTAGAAGGCGACTGAAAGGGAAGGGAGCGGGGGGCTGGAAATCCTCCCCTCTCAGTTTTTTTTTCTTTTGATTTTCCAAAAGAAAGAACAGAGAAGGGGGCCAGGTGAGGATATTCCCTCAAAGGTCCAGTCCTCTGTTCTTAACGCTACCTTGCTAACGCGGGAAATGGCGAATAGTGTGAAAAAGATTATATATATATATATATATATATATATATATATATATATATATATATATATATATATATATATATATATATATGTATATATATAATGTGCTGTCAGTAGACTGATCCTGGACATGTGAAGCGACTTGGGTGAACCATGGAATGGTTTGTGGGGTCTGGGTGTGGAAAGGTGGCTGTGGTTTCATTTCATTGCTCATGACAGATAGAGAATATGTGAGAACGATTGAGACCTTTCTTCCTCTTTTTCTGGCGCTACCTCGCTACGCGGGAAACTGTGATCAAGTATTCAGAATAAATAGGGCGAAAAGTACACACGTAGCAAGTGCTCATAAGATGCAGATGAAACCACAAGGGGACGGGAAATACGTGGTGTCAGGCGCTCCAGTATGATTCCCTCGTAGTCTGGGACTGAGTATAGATAGATAGAACCAGAATATAATGCAGCAGTTACTCCTGGGTAGGGCAGGCAATTATATCAAGAAACAGGTGAAGAGATTAGGGCACAGGTCACCGTAGACGACCTCACCTCAGGTTAACCTATGTTCTGGAAAACATATTTGAAATTTTTTTACTTGTGATTTATCGAAACCAACATTTTGATTCATATTATCACTACTATGTTTGAGAAGAGACTGTTCCACAATATTTCTATCTTGTACTGAGTTATTGTGTGTGATAACTTTAACATTGCCTCAGTCAGTATGATGACCAAAGTCTTTACGTTGGACAGGTATTGCATCAGATTCTTGACCTTGCGTAAGGGTATTTTATGTTTAACCAATGTGAAGAACTGATCACTCTGATGTCTGGAGAAGAATAGTGGCTGAGTATTTTTGTTGGGTCATTATAGATGCATTAGAGTCAACATAAAGGTAGTAATGCGCACATTTATTCATGATACATATTCTTTCCCTATTATGTAGGTTAGAAAACTTCGTCCTTTCGAATCGTATAAAAGGTTTTTGTTGGCTTAGGAATCTTGATGTTTCTATCCCTATACCTCCAAGTTTTGGAACTCTACCTTCTCATGTCTTGTCCCCACAACTATGACCTGGCACATTTTAAAAGACAGGTTTTTCACCTCCTCCAAAATTCGCAAATACTTTCCCTTGTCTCTTATTTTCCCTTTCATTAACTTCTCCGTATTTCAATTAAGGCCCGGCCTTGATGTGGATTCTTGTCCGTGACTGGGGCCTTTAACGCAGAAGAGAAAAATCCCAAGTACATGGGGACCAGAGTTAAGAATACTGGTGTGTACTATATTTATGACATACAAGAGGACGTTAGCGGTGGTAGTGAACTCAGAATGAAGCCGGCTTCGACCAAAGGCTATCTTGAGAGAGATGAACATGTTGGTTTTCTATCAGTTTCCCTGAAGACTACCTCTGGTCGAAACGTAAGAGCTGAGTACTCATGTTGGGTGCTGTTGTGTCTAGTGACCTCAGCGATCGCCCACATGATCAGGAACTGTTGTATACGTTTTCAGTAGAGACTTGTATGTTTATATTGGATGCCGTGAGAGTGAAGGATTACCCTCCCTGGATGAGAGAATGTTTCGTGTGTATCTCATGTGTGTCATGTGGTGGTGTAGCATGAGGGAGTGTGGCCTGCTGACCCAGACTACATCCTCCCCTCTCATGACGGAGCCCTCACCTCCGTGTGTGGATCACAGGGGGTAGGAGAACACAGGGGTGGTCGCTCACCCGATCGACCGTCATCGCTCGTCACCTCCAAACTCTCGTTACAGTTGATGTGACGGCGGTAATGTAACTGCAGGTTAATGTGACGGGTGTCGGGGTAACGCCCAACCACCCCGGCTCCCGCGACGGTCACATACGTTGACCTCCCCCCCTCCCCGTCCGTCACACCCTTCTTTTCCAGGGACGTAACACAGCCGTATGTTGTCTCTGGTGTGGCGACGTCTCTATAAATCCTACATGATGGGAGTAATAAGGGCAAATTGATCAGTCAGAGGAAGAGGCGAGGTTAACCATTTGCCTTTAGGGCGATAAACCATAATAAATATTGGGAAATCAAGTTCTGAGTGAAATTGCACACACACACACACACACACACACACACACACACACACACACACACACACACACACACACACACGCACCACAGACCTCCGTGATGCAGCCGCTAACGTCACTGACCGTCATGCATGCTTGGGCCGCCTGGGATCATACGCGCATAGTATGGAATGCATGTCGCGGGAGTTGGTCACAGTTCACCCCAACTGTTCATCCTCCCCGATAAGCTGGTCAGTAACATGGGTGCCTGGCATAGACGACGGTGTATGTTTGTGCATACGTCCATAAGAATACATACATGGTACATATGTACAAGGTTAAGAGATGAGGCAACGCGAGTATAAGACTCTCTCCCCGTAACTCACACACATACTAATCACTAATAATAATCACACAGCAGTTAACTTATTGAGAGGGAGTGAAACGAGAGGAAAGATGGCGCGATGAAGGACAACATCACAAGAAAAAAATGGTTGAGAAGGTCTGCTGCGGATGTCCTTGATGCAGAACAACAAAAGCAATATTCACAACACAGAGACCTGACACTATTGATGATGGTGGGCGGGGAGGAGGAACAGACCCTGGGACAGAAACAGACCATAGTTTATCATGCAGGAGAACAGAGACCAGCAGGCACTGGAACTGATGTACGTACGCGGGTTATTATTATGTGAAGCTGTGGAGTAATATGGTAGAGACTCGACTGGCAGATAAAACATATGGTTTGCTGGATGGAAAGTGTAAGTGCAGAATATTGAGGATCGGTACATGTCGGCGATGAATGGAGAGTTTAGATAAATTCAGAGAGAGATGGAGGTGGGTAAGTCAACGCTGCTGGACGGAGCCCTGACACACAGGTTGGACCAAAACAAAGAACATCAGTGAAGCAAGATGATGATGACATTTTGGCTGAAAGATCATATTCCAGCAAATCAGTTGACGAGGAAGGAACACAGAGCGGGAGATGATGAATAAGCGACTGCTTGAGGCTACAGACGGGTCGAGAACAGTGTCTCAACCAAAATGATCCCAGTACAGTGTAGATATCTGGTGACGTCCGGGACTGATGACTTACAGCATGGAGCTACGTAGCCAGTAGGTGCTCCACTTACTGAAACTTGCAAACATAGAGGGTTTCAGTTAGGTCTTCAGCAGAGGTGATACACGGAAGGATTGTATTATTTTGATATATATATATAAAGCTTATGTATCCACTTACGCACACAGGATTTCAGGGATAGTATGGGTGAAGGGTAAATGGCTAGGGGTGGGTTGAGGCAAGGACAGATCGTACAGTGGGTGACTGGCGGACCCAAGTAGGTCCAAAGACACAGATGCTCGTCTTCCCGGCATTGTAGATACAAACATTACATGATGATAGGTACTGTGCGGTACACAGAGGCTCAGAAGGAAGCTTAGGATACGGCCAATTTATGATAATTATCTACAGAATACGATATGGTATTGATGGTTACATGTGGACGATTTATATGATCGAGGCTTCACATAGACACATTGAGCCTACATCGCTTAGATCCTAGTCATTATTGGGTATAGTGTCAGCGTAGCATTAAGGATATTACCGTCCATGTACTAGTCCCAGAGTTCTCGTAACAATCAGCCTCGAGGCCTGAAAACACCGAGTTGAGGACGTTTGATTACATGATGTTCGATCGTGTGTCTGTCATGTGCAGAACAGAACCGACAGTAGGGGCTGTTCATACTATCTCGCAGCTGTACCTGTCCCCTCGGTGGATTCTGGAAGTTACTGTATCATTTTCTCTGGCGCTGGTCCTATGTTTTCCATACTGATGTTTCGTGGACGTAATGTAATCATAGTATATAAAACTATAGCTACGTGGTGTGTCAGCTTCTCTCTGGAGGTGTTCTACCTCGCGGGCAGGAGCGAGTGTGGTGCAGGGGTCTGGGAGTAGGTAAGCATGTTTAACAAGATTATCAACATGGTCGTGACGTTTATATTCGACATGTGAAGGTATCCAGAGAGAGAGAGAGAGAGAGAGAGAGAGAGAGAGAGAGAGAGAGAGAGAGAGAGAGAGATGGACGACACCAAGAGAAGTAAGAGGAAGGAAGAGCCCGGCCAGTACCTGGGTGGGATCAGGAATATGATATGTGATGGGAATGTGAGGTCGATGATACTGTACGTAGAGGCTGATGGAAGAAGTAGTTAACGTGAGAGAGTCGACGTTCTAGGAACGAACTAGGGTAAACAATTCTGATATTGTTGAGGAACGGGAGGAAAAACTTACAAACAGATTAAAAGAGATTAAGTCTGACCTACTCTGTCCAGTGGGATAAGTAAGCAAAAGAAGGGAAAAAGAAGACAAAGGAGTTAGGAATTAGCCCTGTTAATGAGGAACATCATTACGTAAGTGCCAGGGAATGGTGGAAGATGGCTCATCCAGATGGTACATAAGAAGAAGAGCAAGTGTAGGTAAGAATCGTATGGTGTTGATGTAGATCAGCTGTATCTCAGCACATATACATGACCATCTTGGTCATGAAGGAGCAGTTAGGATGTTGCATGAAGCAGTGAAACGTTGTGCTCAGGGATGCTTCAGTTTTGATCTTGGAGGATGTCAGTTATAGACAGACGGGGAGAACTTAGAACCTCATGAGAGCAGAGAGTCATGGAGACACCAAGTTCTTACATAGCATGTAGGAACATTATCTGTGTGTGAGCCTATTACTTAACACACTAGCATGAGAGGGACTGATATACCATCATAACTCGACCTTATATCATACTCCGTACTCTGCTTATTCAGTATATCATATATGATGCACCACTGAGGGAAAGTGATCCCATTAATACTTGAGTTTCATTATGGAGTAATTGAAAAAAATGAAAAAGGAGATCAAGCCACATTTAAAGAGCAGATATGATCATACAAACTATACGGGATTAAATGATTTAGTTTGGGATTATAACTCGGGAAATGGAGTTTAGTAGCCATGATACAAGCCACAGTTGTGGAGTGGTCTGTGTCATTTACAGGGACGTAATAGAAACATGATCACTCGTCTCTTCTTGTCTTTTATGTATGATTTTTTCCAACATACACAGCTTCCGTCTGTTTGTTCCAGGAGACAGTTTGATGTATGTCAGAGAGAGAGAGAGAGAGAGAGAGAGAGAGAGAGAGAGAGAGAGAGAGAGAGAGAGAGAGAGAGAGAGAGAGAGAGAGACTCTCCTGTTCTCTCTACGTACACTTTTAGAATCCTACAAAGATCTCACTTCCAGCCTCCACTGGTGAAGGTTTGTGAAAGTCATATGACAAGTTTTTTGTTCAAAAGCAAAAATTTTTGAATTAGTCAGCAATACTGGTCTTGTCGACTGGGGAGTCGTGGGGGGAGAAGGACCTTGTTCATGATATAGATTAGTTTTATTACACTTAGGAAACTCAAGACCTACACGCCACACAATAGGCAAAGGTAGGAGATAGGAATTACATTTTTTAATTTTTTGTTCTTCAGTAGAACGTATTTGAAGTGTTGCAGTTGCGAGCAGTGTGTGGTGGGGGCGTGGTCAGTGTACGTGGATATGTAGAGTGATTGTGTAACACAAGGTAGAACTGAACTTTTGTTACTTTTTGTTATGTGCAACACTTTCACAAGTGAGGTCTAACTTGACATCATCTCTGTTTCAGGTATGTGTTGCTCTGATCTTAACGTGCTGTTTATCCTGGTCCATGTGCATCACAAGTACACACCTGGTGAGTACAGTAGTAACCTGTAACTTTATGTTTTCCATTGAGACTAATTTTACTTGCGTGACGTACAAAATTCATGCAGAATTGGAGAAATGGAATTCGTTTCAGATTCCATCCACCCTTTGCCTTTTTTTACCATTATTTACATGTATTATGGCTTTCTATTCTTATATTTTTGAGGAATTGAGGGGTATTATCTTGTGTATCATATAGATACAGATGGTTAAGACAACCGGTATTGGAGTTGGCAGTAAAACTATAGATGTTCCCCTTAAAATGAAATACGTTTTCTTACATATGACGCTGCTTCGTTTTCTATGTTTCTTTGGTTTAAGGAGTAACTGTTGGACACCAGTTGTAGTAGTTCGTAAAGTTCTTGTCTCTTGTTCATCTATATCGTTCATTATAGAATATAAATCGGAAGTGGTTAAGTCATGAGGATTTATAATTAAAAGACCCCCAAACTTTTAGATTTGCAGTTTCGTGTACATGTTATAAGTTCTTAAGGTTAGGTTTGTCCTGGTGTTGTCCGTATATATCAGATATATCAGGAGCAAAAAGCACTAGAGAAAAGGCTTCTGTCGCCCTGCCCAAGGTAATATTTTGGCTCCTCTTTTGGACACCTGGTTTGTTGACTCTCCCTGGCACCTGCTGATCCTGCAGTGCTGCTATCGCATCAGGATGTGTAGGCTACACTGACCCCGGCCTGCAAGCTCCTCATATCCCTTCCCTGGCTTTAATTCGCATGTTTCATCCCTTCATTTGTATTGTGTCTTCCATGATGACTTAACCCATTGCCCTACGTGGTGTTGTGTGATCACGCCTTACCTTCAAGGGCTGTACCAGCCTCTCACGTCAGCACCTTCTCTGACGGTGACGACGACACCCGCTCCCCGTCGTGTAGTGATGATGGGCTGGTCATTGATCTCTTGATGATGGTGGACGGCCGGGGTAAGGGGGGGGGGGGCATAGTAAGGCGGAGCCCCTTAGCTCTCAAGCAACTAAGGCAGAGAGAGAGAGAGAGAGAGAGAGAGAGAGAGAGAGAGAGAGAGAGAGAGAGAGAGAGAGAGAGAGGAGACTTGGTGTTCGTGGGTGCTTGGAGTGGGGTGAGGGAGGGTTGGTGAGGACGGAGAGGAGAGACATGAGGGAAGGGCGGTAAGTATGAGACTGTGGCTCATGATGACAGGAGAACACCTGTGGCACCCAGGAAGCTGGTGCCGCACTCCCTCTCACCTGTGCCTCCTTCCTCACACACACACACACACACACACACACACACACACACACACACACACACACACACACACACACACACACAGCAGTACGCAGTACCGTGTTTACGAAGAGAAGGTTCAAGATTAAGTTAGGTTAGGTTAGGCTAGGTTAGGTTAGGTTAGGTTAGGTTAGGTTAGGCTAGGTTAGGTTAGGTTAGGTTAGGTTAGACACAAGAGTCAGAGTAGGAGGAGGACTAGGACCCCAGACCGACCATTGTGATACAGAGGGGCCCAGCAGTTGATGATGCTGGCTAGTAGTATACGTGTTACCAGGACACGGTACCTGGAGCTGTTGCCTCCCCACCTCCCTCACACAGCAGTCATTCTGGGGTCTGTTAACAATCATTGACCTCATCGTCGACCATCAGTTTTTCGTAATTGCTCTAAAGAGTCCAGCTTGCATCATCTTGGTGATGGTGTAAGAACATGTACCGCAGGGAAGGTGCGGGACCGGCTGCGGCTCTGGCACTACCATGGTCATACCTGCTGTGTACGACCCAACCCTCACATGACTGTGAACTGCTGCCTCCTGCTGAACATGACACTGTCTGTACCACATGATTCTTACCTCATGCTGCTCCTGCTGAACATGACACTGTCTGTACCACATGATTCTTACCTGCTGCTGCTCCTGCTGAACATGACACTGTCTGTACCACATGATTCTTACCTCATGCTGCTCCTGCTGAACATGACACTGTCTGTACCACATGATTCTTACCTCCTGCTGCTGCTGCTGAACATGACACTGTCTGTACCACATGATTCTTACCTGCTGCTGCTCCTGCTGAACATGACACTATCTGTACCACATGATTCTTACCTCGTGCTGCTCCTGCTGAACATGACACTGTCTGTACCACATGATTCTTACCTCATGTTGCTCCTGCTGAACATGACACTGTCTGTACCACATGATTCTTACCTGCTGCTGCTCCTGCTGAACATGACACTATCTGTACCACATGATTCTTACCTGCTGCTGCTCCTGCTGAACATGACACTGTCTGTACCACATGATTCTTACCTCATGTTGCTCCTGCTGAACATGACACTATCTGTACCACATGATTCTTACCTCATGTTGCTCCTGCTGAACATGACACTGTCTGTACCACATGATTCTTACCTGCTGCTGCTCCTGCTGAACATGACACTATCTGTACCACATGATTCTTACCTGCTGCTGCTCCTGCTGAACATGACACTGTCTGTACCACATGATTCTTACCTCATGTTGCTCCTGCTGAACATGACACTATCTGTACCACATGATTCTTACCTCATGTTGCTCCTGCTGAACATGACACTGTCTGTACCACATGATTCTTACCTCATGTTGCTCCTGCTGAACATGACACTATCTGTACCACATGATTCTTACCTGCTGCTGCTCCTGCTGAACATGACACTGTCTGTACCACATGATTCTTACCTGCTGCTGCTCCTGCTGAACATGACACTGTCTGTACCACATGATTCTTACCTCATGCTGCTCCTGCTGAACATGACACTATCTGTACCACATGATTCTTACCTGCTGCTGCTCCTGCTGAACATGACACTATCTGTACCACATGATTCTTACCTCATGTTGCTCCTGCTGAACATGACACTGTCTGTACCACATGATTCTTACCTGCTGCTGCTCCTGCTGAACATGACACTATCTGTACCACATGATTCTTACCTGCTGCTGCTCCTGCTGAACATGACACTGTCTGTACCACATGATTCTTACCTCATGCTGCTCCTGCTGAACATGACACTGTCTGTACCACATGATTCTTACCTCATGCTGCTCCTGCTGAACATGACACTATCTGTACCACATGATTCTTACCTGCTGCTGCTCCTGCTGAACATGACACTATCTGTACCACATGATTCTCACTTGCTTTTTAAGACGATAAGTGAATGTAAACCGGAATGGGGATAACCATCTGAAACTTGCTTTCAAATTACATATTAAAGAGAGAGGCTTGACGTCAATGTGTTGTGGCATGATCAGGTAGTAAGCTGGATCTGTAGGTTACGAGATCACAAGACCTTAGTTCGAGACCCATGCAACGGAGAAGTGGTCAGGTAATAAGCTAGCTCTGTAGTGTTCGAGACCACGAGACCTTGGTTCGAGACCCATCCAGCGGAGAAGTGCACACGTTGTAAGCTAGACCTGTATTTTACGAGACCGCAATACCTTGGTTCGAGACTCGTGCAGGGTATTAATTAACTCTGTAATTGATAAACCTGTATAAGTTATGATTATATAATTGTATGATAATTAAGATGATTTCAGACCCCACCGAAAATAGATAAGTTAGGGCAGTGAACGTTTTCTATAAACGTTTGACCGGGGGCTCCTCCAGTCTGCCTTCGTATCATTGATTACCGCGCCACAGCCGTCACATTATTGACCAAACTTACGTAAGAATGGGTTCAACTTGTACACTCACTTGAGGCTGGCCATCACCACCCTCCTCTCCATCATCCTCTCCAACACCAACACTGATACAGTCTGCTGGAGGAGACTCGTTTTGAAACGTGGTCTTAAATATTTTGATGATTACATTTTCTTCTGTGTGTTTACTGCTTGAACACGAGGCTGCGGCACCAGGGCACGGCGGCATGCCCTTTGACCTGACCCCGGTAAGTCAGGTCGAAGGGAAAACTATCATACTCAAGGGTCGTACCGTAGTGCAGAAGGGTCGTACCGAAGTGCCCAAGGGTCGTACCGTGATTCTCAAGAGTCGTAGCGTCATGCTCGGAGGTCGTGCCGCCATGCCTGAGGATATTACCGTAGTGCCCAAGGGTCTCACCCCAGTGGCAAGCGGGGGGGGGGGGGGGGTGTATCTATTCCGGTGATGGTCAGGTGTGGTGGAGCATGTCACAGTGGAGGGTGATGGTCAGGTGTGGTGGAGCATGTCACAGTGGAGGGTGATGGTCAGGTGTGGTGGAGCATGTCACAGTGGAGGGTGATGGTCAGGTGTGGTGGAGCATGTCACAGTGGAGGGTGATGGTCAGGTGTGGTGGGGCATGTCACAGTGGAGGGTGATGGTCAGGTGTGGTGGAGCATGTCACAGTGGAGGGTGATGGTCAGGTGTGGTGGAGCATGTCACAGTGGAGGGTGATGGTCAGGTGTGGTGGGGCATGTCACAGTGGAGGGTGATGGTCAGGTGTGGTGGGGCATGTCACAGTGGAGGGTGATGGTCAGGTGTGGTGGTGTATCTCACAGTGGAAGGTGATGGTCAGGTGTGGTGGTGTATCTCACAGTGGAAGGTGATGGTCAGGTGTGGTTGCTCAGAGTTCACTGGGAAAAACCGGTTGATACTCCGGGAAGTGTTTGTCAGTTCAGGTCATCCAGATGTCTCCCTACACATGCCTTTAGTTTGCTGTGATTTTATAAGTTTTTATCTTTGATATACGAATAGATCTAACTGAACTTCTCTTAAAGAAAATTTCCTGCCTATGTATACAAACATTATATATATATTTATGTATATATTTCACATGCTCAATTCCTGGGGTCATGTTCACGGTTTTGGTCACTTTTAAGCGTTCTTTATTGAGCTTCATAAATTTAATTGTAACTTTTTGGCGGTGAAATGTAATCAGAGACCAACAAAATTTATTTTGGCTTTTTCACCCGTTGCCCCTTGTAAGGGAGGTGGGGTAGGGTGTGGTGTGGGGGGGGGGGATAGATGGAGGCAGCACCGTCCCGTTGCCTCCTCTTGCCCCAGGCCTGCTTGCTGCCTGCAGTATCCCGTGCTGCCTCTGCTGCTGTTGTGGGTTTGTCAGCACCACAGAGTATCGTCTCTGAGGTCGCGCTACTTACCCTCTCTTTCTCTGCCTCATTAAGTCGCCGCTAAAATGCAAGTGAACATTGTGTGTGGTTCCACAATATCCGACTAGATCAGCTCCCTGTTTAATTTTATCAGTGGAAAGAGACCAGTGTCAGACAGATATTGACGTGCTGAGGTGCACTGCGCAGGCCATGTTCTGTGGTGGACAGTAAGTCCCCTTGCCAGGCCACAGAGTCTGAATACACCTTCATTATGGCTGAAGGAGAACCATTAGCTTTAAGAGCACTTTTTGTCTGCCATTAAGAATTCTACATGCACTGCAGAGACAGTGTAATATAAAACGTTAAAGATCATTAGAGGTCACATTAGGTCTGTCTTCACAGAGCCTATGTAAACGCTCTGACGAACAAGGTGACACACAGTTGCGCCATACTGTATACCAGGTCTAACTTTGAAATTCACGAGATCTTCGTTGACTTGATAAATCAGGAGCTTAGAACAGTAGATGTTATCATAGGCACTTGAACGTAATATGACCTTGTCATATGCAAGAATCAGGGGCAGGCCCTTGATGGAGCTGGTGTCATATCATTACAACAAATGGCAGTTCAGGAGAGTATCAAAGCGATAGTGACAACAGCACACTATACCCAGTACCACAGCCAGATAGTAGCGTCACCTGACACGACATCCATGATCAGAAATATCGTGGATCTCCTCAACCAAATTGATCTCTTCTGTGATTTCTCGCCAGACACAGATAATGCTGGAAATGGCGATGAAGGAGAGGGGCTCTGGATCTCGCATAACATGATTATTGAGGTTCTGTGCAAGACACGCCAAGTTGAATGGTACCCTTGCCATGACACATTCCAGGAACTGTATCCCCTCATTGCCAACACTTGAATGCACGCACTGTCGACCTACATGCTCTGCCTAGAGTGTGAACACTGGACACAAGCGATGATGGTGGCGAAACAAAGACTAATTACCTTCAGACACTAATAAAACAAATTGATGATCTATTAATGTGTCTGCTTGATAAATGCAAGAAAAAATATACGTATACACAATCTTTTTTCTTACTTTGCATCTCAAGAATATATTGTAGTGCAGGAGAGGATGGGACAGTTTTATTGTGGGATATTTTCCTCTTGTTCTGTCGTGTTGAACTCCAGGCAGGCGTACGTCACCAGTGCATAGTTGTCTTCCATTCCTCTTCCTGTTGGTCGTTGTTGTTACCGGAGAGAGAGAGAGAGAGAGAGAGAGAGAGAGAGAGAGAGAGAGAGAGAGAGAGAGAGAGAGAGAGAGAGCTTTCTTACTATTCTATCTTTTACTTCTTTCACAAAAATTTATATAGATATATAGTAAACGTATAAACGGGTAACGTAAGCATGGAAGAGCGGGCCATTTTTTATTATTATTATTATTATTATTATTATTATTATTATTATTATTATCACATTGTAGGCTTTAGTCGCAGACAGAAGTCCATATCAAGGCTCGGCCTCAAATGAAATGTGCAATGATTATGAAAGAGAAAAGGAAAGTACTTTTGAATTTTGGAGGAAGTGAAAAAGCCTGTCTTTAAAAAGTGCCAGGTCGTAGATATTTGGGAAAGACAAGAAGATAGAGAGTTCCAAAGCTTCGAGGTGTAGGAAAAGAGGCAGTTATCAAAACGGCCCACCCTTGAGTTGCTGATGGCCACACAGTAATCATGTGACGCAGCAGCTTGTCGAGTATTGCGTGGTTTAGTTAGTGGTGTGGGGCACACAAGCAGCCAGCTCTCGGGAGCAAAACTAACTCAGATGTGAAAGCAGAACTCAATACAATGACGGATCAATCCTTTGTATAAACGGAGCAACTGTTAGGAAGAAAAAGAATTTCGACATCTAATCAGAACTCCCAGATTCTTAGAGGCAGACTTAGTTATTTCCGTAATGTGGGGTTTCCAGGATAGAGGGGATGTTACAGTAATATCAATGTATGTTCATTGAGTTAAGAGGTGGAATTATAGAACCATTTAAAGAGAGAGGGAAGTTGTGAGGAATTCATTAGAGAGATAGGCAGAAACTGGGTCTTGGAGGCATTAAACTTTAACCAGATTTCGGCTAACCACTGAAATATCCTGTCCAAGTCTGGGATTATTGAGGAAGTTGTGTCGAGATGAGATGCAGATTGAGTAAGAGATGTGGAAGCAGAATTAAAGATG
Source organism: Panulirus ornatus (assembly GCF_036320965.1). Taxonomy (NCBI): domain Eukaryota; kingdom Metazoa; phylum Arthropoda; class Malacostraca; order Decapoda; family Palinuridae; genus Panulirus; species Panulirus ornatus. Next base: position 43,761,466 of record NC_092243.1, on the reverse strand, counting down.
TGGAGAAATGCAGTGTTGAGTCTTCAGCGTAGGAGTGCATTTGGTTATTTGTGGAGGAGAGGAAACCATTGACAAAAAGGAGAAAAAGGGTAAGAGACAGAAGAAAACCTTAAGGAATTCCGCTGTTGATGGAGAATAGGGGAGAATGTGTTCAATCAACGACCACGGAGATAACGCCGCCACAGAGGAAGCTAGTAGATATGAGGGAGGGAAACCAAGAGCGGGAAGGTAAGAGGTGAGACCCCGATGCAACGACCTGTCCAAAGCTTTGGATATGTCAAGGGCAACCACAGAGGATTCCCCTATGTTCCTCAGTGATGATGACCAGACATTAGTAAGATAGGAAAGAATATCATCAGTGGATTTTGCCTCACGGAAGCCATACTGGTGATCAGAGAGAAGACTGAGACTCAAAATGTCTGAGGATATGGGAATTGAGGGGGGGATTCAGAGACTTTGGAAATGGTAGATGTCAAAGCAATAGGACGATGATTAGAGTGGTCAGAACGGTCAGCCTTCTTAGGGATGGAGTGTACCAACACATGCTTCCAAGAAGCAGGGACAGTTCAGGATTCAAACAGAAACGGAACAGACAAGGAACCAGAGGTGCAAATTCAGAAACACAGGGAGATAGATGTCATCAGGACCATTAATAAGCCTTGCCTATATCCGAAGAAAAAGCGCGTCGGACAGTTTGGAAAGAGATTACGGGAAGAGGCATAGGGTTAGTGAGAGGAGCATCAAGGGGTGAAGAAGGAATGTTAGAGTCATCCAAGGTGGAGTTAGAGGAGAAACAGGAATCAAAGGGAGTTGCTTTGTCTACAGGAGAGACAGCTATAGTACCGTCAGAACGAAAAGTGAAGGAAAGATAGAGCGACAGAGGTCGTTAGAGATGCCCTAAACTAAACATCACAAAGTCCTATCAGTGGATTACGAGGAGAGGTTAAGGCACTTCCTTTGAATTTACTAACGCTTAACCTCGTGGATAACGTGCTTGCAGTGATTGAGAGCCAGAGGAAGGCGAGTTTTGCCAAGTCCTTTATGTCTGATTCCTTGTCTGAATGACCTCAGAACAGGAACGGTTGAACCATGGATTAGGGGAAGAGGTCGTCTTGGAGGAGGAGAGGATGAATGCTTCCATTCCCCCAACAATAACCTCTGCTGTGTGTTTGGCGGAGACAGAAGCATCACCACATAAGAAACAGTAATGTACACAAGGAAAGTCAGGAAAGAATTTTCGGAAGTTACTCCAGTCAACTTTGTTGAGGTGCCAATACTTATGTTTAGATTTACACACACACACACACACACACACACACACACACACACACACACACACACGCACGCACGCAGCGTTTATGAGAGGTGCGATGTTGGCAGACCACTTTCAAACATCATTCCTCATTCCCATTTCCATTACGCTTTACGAAGGTCAGGACATGAATTATAGACAGAAAAACTTCATCGTACTTGGTTAGAGTTTAGATAGGATGCGACGGCTTCTGTCTGCTGAGACACTAGGGATGGGTGACGGAATGCGGTATATGGTAGGTTAATAGGAGCACTGTCAGCTGTGGTTGTTTGGTTGTGACATCTTAGTTAACACAAGACACTTCCGTCATGGACTTTACTTTGTACAGTCAAGTATAAGTGTGTTAGACTGCAGAACGGTTGCGTGTGGCTCTGGGCCAGTTACCTGGACATAGTGGTGACAGTTAGCGTTGCCTCCAGCAGGGTCGTCCACTCTCGTGTGCGGCCCTCATGATTGCTCCCCCATGCCCGATGGAGGTGCCTCCCCCCGCGTCTTCCACAGTCTGCTGGTCTGCCCGGAGTGGTCGTACTGGGAACTCAGATGTGGCCTGACATAGGGTCTGTTGTAGTGAACCACAGAGGTGAGAGAACACTTGAATCGGTTGACGTATGGAAAATGATGGTAAGGTTGAGGCGGTGTGGTGTGGCAGGCGAGGACTGTGGTGAACGCCTTCTTCCAACCATTAAGTCAAGGGTGGGGTCCGCGAAATGTGGTAAAAAAATGATATATTTGACATACTGTATGGCATGAGAGTATTCCCTCTGTGAAAGATTGGTAACTATGATTCAGTGGGAGCCAGGCATGAGTACTGCCTGGTGTGGTACAGAGAGCTGCAGATATCTTATTATTCCTGTGATGTGGCCCAACATGCATTGTTATCAGCCACCTCTGACCCACCAGCCGGAACCCCGACCTGCCCTGCAGGCGGAGTTGGCATGTACGACTCGTTGTTATCAAGGTTTATTATCGACATTATGCTGTTCGTGTGCAGCCTTCGTTGTGTGACGATGTCACTTGCTTCTCAGTGTTGCATTGCCGTCATGTGTCATTATATCAGAGATGCAGTCCGACCATTGGAGATGGCAAGTGGCAGGAGAAATCCCGGGCTTGTATAAACTAACGGACGAAATATACCTTCATGTCCTGAGGTGTGCAGTGTACGCTACAGGAAGCTACGTCACCCTAGGGCTAATGTAACACCTGTATGTGACGGCTGAGGCCTCTCATGGAGCGGCCACAACATTGTTCTCGTGACCACAACTGTAAAAGTCATGCTGGCCGCCACTCTCGTCCAGCCCAGATGCTGGTGTGTTCATATGTGGACGGCCTCCGTCTCCGGATGCATTGGTCGTTGTACTGATAGAATGCGCGTGATGACCTTGTGTTTTGCTCTGTTAGATACACAAGAAATGGGAATGATGGGCTGTATTTACAGAGTGTTAGGTTATCCCCTTTCCTTTAAAGTTATCCTTAAAACGTCATAACATTTGGAGAAAAGGTAGGTGGATGATATTTGTAAACAAACGAGAAGATATTAGCGAATGATTGAAACGTGTGGCTCACATCTCCTAAGCTCACTTCAGGTACAGTTAAATCAACGTTTTTTTTTTCCCGCCACTTGTCTCACGTTGTATGAGATCACCTAACACATGGTACAACCAGATGAGCTGTGCACCGTGTGCATTCCCTGTCACTCTCGTGTCCGTCGTAAGGTCAATAAATGTGAGCAGTGAGGATGTATACAGTGTAGCCACCTCATCTTTTATCTCATGTGTTCCTCAACCCGTTCTCTTGTTGTCAGAGCTGTCAAGATTGATTATCAGGGTTTGTTCTTCTATGTGTTGACTTGCCAGTCTTGAAGACCGGTTGTGAGTGATGGCATAGTTGTTAATACTACTGCTGTTACTACCATTACTGATGCTGCTGTTGTTGTGTCTGGAGAGAGGCTCTGTGTGTGTGTGTGTGTGTGTGTGTGTTGGTGTGTGTGTGTGTGATTACTTAACTGTTTATACAGTTCAGGAAGGGAGTTCTGGTGCAGTCATAAGGCCCCCGTTTCTTGGACTTTCTTTATTATCATACAACTTGTTAGAACTTTTGTATTCGGTCCACAGTTTCTTCACAATTTGTTCTCTCTTTAAAGAGGTTTATTCGTATGATATAAGAGTACTTCTTTACATCTTTTCTAACGCGTTTCTTGCTTAATTTTATTTATGGCCTTTGCTTGTTCTGTCTTTGTATTTTTTCGAAGAATTGCTCAGGGGTGACTTCACCAGACTGGTTTAAAAACAAAAAGATTAGGATTGAATCACCTTTTACTCTTCTTTCTTCCGTGGTGGAGAGATTCATGGCGTCTAGCCTCTCACTTTGACTCGTCAACATCAGTTCTGGTACCGGCTGTTGCCTACCTCTGGACCTGTACTGTCAGTTCTCTGTACTTCTTCAGGAGCGATGATCACACGTGAGAAGCATATTCTAGTTTTGGTCTGTTGCAGGATGGTAGCAGCAAGATGAATATATTCTTTGTCCACGCACGTGAATGTTGTTCTGATATTTGCCAGCAGACAGTTTGTGTTCCTTGCTGTCTCTCCTGGCGTCCGGTGACTCCCAAGTCCTTTACACACACACACACACACACACACACACACACACACACACACACACACACACACACACACACACAGACACACACACACAGACACACACACACAGACACACACACAGACACACACACACACACACACACACACACACACACACACACACACAGACACACACGTACGTACGTACGTACGTGTACTTCAGCTCAGTGTTCCTTTCCATGTACTACTCGTATCGAGAACGTATTTCACTGCCTCGTTTTCAATACTTTTCGTCTACTGGATGGCATGAACCATGTATCAGTTAAAGGTTTGGAGTTTCATTTGGTTCACTTGTCAGTTCAAGAGACATGGGTGCACAGTGCCGGGGCCTGTGTCCTAGGAGTGACCAGGGCTCAAGCAAAAAAAAAAAAAAAATGAAATGGAGGCTATGACTGAGCAGTGAGAGTTTAACGTGATATGAGAACATATATGATTAGGAAGAGCAGTGTTCCGTTAGTTGGGGGAAGGAGAGAGAGAGAGAGAGAGAGAGAGAGAGAGAGAGAGAGAGAGAGAGAGAGAGAGAGAGAGAGAGAGATGGGCCTCAGAAACAGGAGAAGCACCAGGGGTTAGGATTTCTTCTCCGGGCTCTCATGACATTATCAGGTTTAAGTCCAGTTTGTTTGGCAGGTTACCTCCAGAGATCATGAAGAACAGCGGTTCCAGAGCAGACCCCTGCGGCACGCCAGTGATGACCTCCCACCCACTTCGAGAAATGTCTAACATGTGTCCTCTGTTGCCTCCCGCTTAGATGATTTTCTCAGGTGAAGGAGTCGCCGCCTCACTCCTGTTAAGATGCAGCTTCTTTACTAACTTTCTCTTTGGTTCAGTGCCAGATGCTTTCTGCAGTGTAAACACACAAACCACCCGTCATTCTCTGTTGTGTAAACGAGAGCTCGCTGTATCTTACAAGACTAAGAGGTGTGTGATGCACGATCCTTTTCTGAATCCTTGTTGCTCTCCACTAGGTACTATCTCCTTCACAGGTGGTCATCCGTACTTGTTCTGATTTTCTTTTCCAATATTCTGCAGACCACAATTGTCATAGGAACTGGTATGTAGTTTAGCGTAACTTCTCTGTCTCCTTTCTTAAAGATAGGTGCGACATTTGCCCTCTTCTACTCCCTTGTCTCTGTACTTTTCTCCAGCGACATCTTGGACATAATAAGAGGCCTGTCAAGCGTATCTGCACATCTCTCTTTCCAGTTGGTGTGCTTTCGTCAGTTGCCACGCTAGTGTCAGCTGTGACGTGCTAGACTCCGGAAGTGTTCCTGTATACGTTCTAAGAACTTTTTCTCTCCATGGCTTCCTGTCTTCATGAGGACCTAAGTGCTCTCAATCTTTCTCTTATTATCTGAAATTTTCCATTGTTAGAACTGTATCGTCTCTGAGGAAAGCATCATTCACTGCTTCATGTACCATCCTGAGCGTTCCTTCAGTGGTATGTTTGTACATTGTTCCCGTTCACTGCAGTACCTTCCTGCAGTTGCTCTTCCCATCATGAACTGTTTGAATGGACTGTGTCATAACATGTCCTGGAACTTACGATAGGTCTTTATCAAGAAGCCACTCCCGTCCCTCCTTTGTCCTCTCTTCCCCTCCCTGTTATCAGGTATTACCTCCGGACAGATTAGGTCAGCTCTTATCTGTTTAGTGAGTTTTATCTCCACTACTCCAACATTGTTAGGTTTGCTCTTCCCAAATTCAGTCTCTGAGTTTCGGTTCTTCTCCATTTACAACTGATCACTGTGCATTTGTTTGCCTTATTTACAATCGAACAATCTCATCACTTGATATTCCTTACCTCGCTTAGTACTGGACAAGGCTGTCCTGCTTTTACCTTCTCTGTAAGTCTCCCAGGTTTTGCTCTCTCTCTCTCTCTCTCTCTCTCTCTCTCTCTCTCTCTCTCTCTCTCTCTCTCTCTCTCTCTCTCTCTCTCTCTCTATATATATATATATATATATATATATATATTTTTTTTTTTTTTATTTTATTATACTTTGTCGCTGTCTCCCGCGTTTGCGAGGTAGCGCAAGGAAACAGACGAAAGAAATGGCCCAACCCCCCCCCCCCATACACATGTATATACATACGTCCACACACGCAAATATACATACCTACACAGCTTTCCATGGTTTACCCCAGACGCTTCACATGCCTTGATTCAATCCACTGACAGCACGTCAACCCCGGTATACCACATCGCTCCAATTCACTCTATTCCTTGCCCTCCTTTCACCCTCCTGCATGTTCAGGCCCCGATCACACAAAATCTTTTTCACTCCATCTTTCCACCTCCAATTTGGTCTCCATCTTCTCCTCGTTCCCTCCACCTCCGACACATATATCCTCTTGGTCAATCTTTCCTCACTCATTCTCTCCATGTGCCCAAACCACTTCAAAACACCCTCTTCTGCTCTCTCAACCACGCTCTTTTTATTTCCACACATCTCTCTTACCCTTACGTTACTCACTCGATCAAACCACCTCACACCACACATTGTCCTCAAACATCTCATTTCCAGCACATCCATCCTCCTGCGCACAACTCTATCCATAGCCCACGCCTCGCAACCATACAACATTGTTGGAACCACTATTCCTTCAAACATACCCATTTTTGCTTTCCGAGATAATGTTCTCGACTTCCACACATTCTTCAAGGCTCCCAGAATTTTCGCCCCCTCCCCCACCCTATGATCCACTTCCGCTTCCATGTTTCCATCCGCTGCCAGATCCACTACCAGATATCTAAAACACTTCACTTCCTCCAGTTTTTCTCCATTCAAACTCACCTCCCAATTGACTTGACCCTCAACCCTACTGTACCTAATAACCTTGCTCTTATTCACATTTACTCTTAACTTTCTTCTTCCACACACTTTACCAAACTCAGTCACCAGCTTCTGCAGTTTCTCACATGAATCAGCCACCAGCGCTGTATCATCAGCGAACAACAACTGACTCACTTCCCAAGCTCTCTCATCCCCAACAGACTTCCTACTTGCCCCTCTTTCCAAAACTCTTGCATTTACCTCCCTAACAACCCCATCCATAAACAAATTAAACAACCATGAAGACATCACACACCCCTGCCGCAAACCTACATTCACTGAGAACCAATCACTTTCCTCTCTTCCTACACGTACACATGCCTTACATCCTCGATAAAAACTTTTCACTGCTTCTAACAACTTTCCTCCTACACCATATATTCTTAATACCTTCCACAGAGCATCTCTATCAACTCTATCATATGCCTTCTCCAGATCCATAAATGCTACATACAAATCCATTTGCTTTTCTAAGTATTTCTCACATACATTCTTCAAAGCAAACACCTGATCCACACATCCTCTACCACTTCTGAAACCACACTGCTCTTCCCCAATCTGATGCTCTGTACATGCCTTCACCCTCTCAATCAATACCCTCCCATATAATTTACCAGGAATACTCAACAAACTTATACCTCTGTAATTTGAGCACTCACTCTTATCCCCTTTGCCTTTGTACAATGGCACTATGCACGCATTCCGCCAATCCTCAGGCACCTCACCATGAGTCATACATACATTAAATAACCTTACCAACCAGTCAACAATACAGTCACCCCCTTTTTTAATAAATTCCACTGCAATACCATCCAAACCTGCTGCCTTGCCGGCTTTCATCTTCCGCAAAGCTTTCACTACCTCTTCTCTGTTTAACAAATCATTTTCCCTAACCCTCTCACTTTGCACACCACCTCGACCAAAACACCCTATATCTGCCACTCTATCATGAAACACATTCAACAAACCTTCAAAATATTCACTCCATCTCCTTCTCACATCACCACTACTTGTTATCACCTCCCCATTTGCGCCCTTCACTGAAGTTCCCATTTGCTCCCTTGTCTTACGCACTTTATTTACCTCCTTCCAGAACATCTTTTTATTCTCCCTAAAATTTAATGATACTCTCTCACCCCAACTCTCATTTGCCCTTTTTTTCACCTCTTGCACCTTTCTCTTGACCTCCTGTCTCTTTCTTTTATACATCTCCCACTCAATTTCATTTTTTCCCTGCAAAAATCGTCCAAATGCCTCTCTCTTCTCTTTCACTAATACTCTTACTTCTTCATCCCACCACTCACTACCCTTTCTAATCAACCCACCTCCCACTCTTCTCATGCCACAAGCATCTTTTGCGCAATCCATCACTGATTCCCTAAATACATCCCATTCCTCCCCCACTCCGCTTACTTCCATTGCTCTCACCTTTTTCCATTCTGTACTCAGTCTCTCCTGGTACTTCCTCACACAGGTCTCCTTCCCAAGCTCACTTACTCTCACCACCCTCTTCACCCCAACATTCACTCTTCTTTTCCGAAAACCCATACAAATCTTCACCTTAGCCTCCACAAGATAATGATCAGACATCCCTCCAGTTGCACCTCTCAGCACATTAACATCCAAAAGTCTCTCTTTCGCACGCCTGTCAATTAACACGTAATCCAATAATGCTCTCTGGCCATCTCTCCTACTTACATAAGTATACTTATGTATATCGCGCTTTTTAAACCAGGTATTCCCAATCATCAGTCCTTTTTCAGCACATAAATCTACAAGCTCTTCACCATTTCCATTTACAACACTGAACACCCCATGTATACCAATTATTCCCTCAACTGCCACATTACTCACCTTTGCATTCAAATCACCCATCACTATAACCCGGTCTCGTGCATCAAAACCACTAACACACTCATTCAGCTGCTCCCAAAACACTTGCCTCTCATGATCTTTCTTCTCATACCCGGGTGCATATGCACCAATAATCACCCACCTCTCTCCATCAACTTTCAGTTTTACCCATATTAATCGAGAATTTACTTTCTTACATTCTATCACATACTCCCACAACTCCTGTTTCAGGAGTATTGCTACTCCTTCCCTTGCTCTTGTCCTCTCACTAACCCCTGACTTTACTCCCCAGACATTCCCAAACCACTCTTCCCCTTTACCCTTGAGCTTCGTTTCACTCAGAGCCAAAACATCCAGGTTCCTTTCCTCAAACATACTACCTATCTCTCCTTTTTTCACATCTTGGTTACATCCACACACATTTAGACACCCCACTCTGAGCCTTCGAGGAGGATGAGCACTCCCCGCGTGACTCCTTCTTCTGTTTCCCATTTTAGAAAGTTAATACAAGGAGGGGAGGATTTCTGGCCCCCCGCTCCCGTCCCCTCTAGTCGCTTTCTACGACACGCGAGGAATACGTGGGAAGTATTCTTTCACCCCTATCCCCAGGGATAATATACATATATATATACATATACACAAACACACACACACACACACACATACGCACATATACACACATATATATATATATATATATATATATATATATATATATATATATATATATATATATATATATAGGGGATAGGGGAGAAAGAATACTTCCCACGTATTCCCTGCGTGTCGTAGAAGGCGACTAAAAGGGAAGGGAGCGGGGGGCTGGAAATCCTCCCCTCTCGTTTTTTTTTTTTTTTTTAATTTTCCAAAAGAAGGAACAGAGAAGAGGTCCAGGTGAGGATATTCCCTCAAAGGCCCAGTCCTCTGTTCTTAACGCTACCTCGCTATCGCGGGAAATAGCGAATAGTATGAAAAAAAAAAAAAAAAATATATATATATATATATATATATGAAGACCACCGTACTACAGAATTCCTCTATTCTCGCAGGTTACTTCACCAGCGTCAGTACCTCCTGGCCTCATAACTCCATGACAACATCTACTGACCAGTGATCCTCAGACGCTGCATTTGACATAGCCTCTTGTAGTATCATAATCAACGTATCATTCTTTTTTTTCCACCCTTTCCCCCTTTGGCTGGAGTGTGGTCCACTTGTAGTCGAAAAATCATCATGCTCTTACGTCCCTCCTCTTTCTGCTTATATATGTCTGCTTTCTGCTTTCGTATGTCTACTTTCTGCTTACATGTGTCTATTTTCTACTTACGTGTGTCTACCTTCTTATCATTTGAGTTTGGTTCACTATGTTAGTCCAACCTGCTTGTCATTGTGATTCATCAACCTCCCATGTCTCCTGTTTGACTTACACTCCCTACTCTCGCCAGCTCGCACTCGTCCTAAATATTCGACACCTTTCTAGACTTTCCACAAAGCAGATCATATTCTTCCAAGGTTGTTCTGCCTCTGACTGGGTATATTACTCTCTCCGTAGCATCATTTGAGATTGTGCCGGATACTTCTGGTGCAGTGTCTCCCGGGTCGCTCCTCCTGAACACCAGTCATTCATTCCCTCTTGTTTCTGCTCAGAGGACCCAGAATTCGCTCGTGTTCTAGCACTCTGGACATTTCCGTATTTTGTTCTTTCTCGCTGACATCCAGAGAAGACCCTCCGTCCACCGTCCCTCTGGTTACATTTGCTCTGGATCTCTTCAGTAGATTCTGGTTTTGATGTCTTGTAACTTTCAGCTCCTTGCTTTCCATTTCCATTTGATGGAACTTGTCGTGATCTTCGATTTCATTGCTGTGTTTCTTTGTGTGTGTGTGTGTGTGTGTGTGAGTGTGTGTGTCTGTCTGTGTGTGTGTGTTGTGCTGGACGAGGCTGGAGCTCTACGCTTGTGTAGCCCCATCTCTCAAACACCTTTTACAACTCTTGTATACAGAGAGGATTAACGATTTTATCATTTATCTTATTACAAATTTCCACAAGTCATACTTGAACAGTTCTCAATTTTGCATCTGTCGACATCATTAAACCGGTTTAGAAACTTGAGGGTTGTGATCAAATTACCCCTTACTCTTCTCTCTTCCATGTCGGACAGTTTATGGTCTCTAACCTCTCGCTGTAACTCATACCTAATGCTAGCGCCTTCATGTCGTCCTTCTGTTGACTTCATCGGTTATTTGAGCATCATCAAGTGCCATGACCAAACGTGAGGTGCATAATTCTGGTCTTGACCTGATAGTCTCCCTCAGTCGTATGCTGAACATTATCTGTCTCGTGCACTTACAAGCCATGATAATAGACTGCAGTTTGGCAGTTGGTCGTCTGTACAGTTCTCCTCCTGAGGTAAAGTGTTGACGATAAGTTAGCTACAATGACCACTCCCTCGTCTCTCTCACACATAGATTCCTGTATTTCCTGCTAGACATTCATACTGGGGCCTTCTTTAATTGTCCTAATCTGAAGTCCTTTCCATTTGCTTGGGATGAATTCCACGAACCAAGTGTGTGTGTGTGTGTGTGTGTGTGTGTGTGTGTGTGTGTGTGTGTGTGTCTGAATATGTTACAAGAGAATATTACACTAGACTTCACCCCCCCTCTCTTATCCTTGTATAGATTTACCATGTCGTTAATGGGCACACACACACACACACACACACACACACACACACACACACACACACTCCCCAGGCTAAGCCAGGTACCCATTTATCGACCAGTCATGGAGGGAGCATGAACACCTGGGTTGGTTGTGGGCCGACTGTGAAGTGCGGGCTCGACCTGGACAGTCCTGTGCTGACTCACGGTCGGCATTGTTAACCGTTACGCCACGGAGGGTCGTGTGGTTACTGTTTGTGTTACGGGGAGAGAGTTTTATACGTGTTGCTCCGTCTCTTAACTTGTATGTATGTAGTATGTGTGTGTGTGTGTGTGTGTGTATGCGGGGTCCATGCACATGTGCCACTGTTCGTGTCCTTGTAGCTACGTACATGTGTGGTGGCCATACATTCGTGGCCGTCAGTAGCGAGTGAAATTGTAGTATTGCTGTCCGTAGAGACATGACGGCCGTTCCTACGACAGACTCTCACGTACCCACACCTACGTATAGGGAGAGAGGGGAGGGTGGGAGAGCCTGGGGTTTAGATTGCACAAATAATGAATTTCTTGTTCTTGTTGGCGTTTTTGTGTGTGTGTGGGTGTTTCATGATGGTAGTGGTCATCATCACCTGTTGTTGGCTGGCAGTGAGGAGGAGGGACGTGTTGGTCTGATGTGTGGGGCCAGTGAGGCAGGTAACGCCCCACCTCATACAACCAGATACACTGAACTTGACAGTGGCGGAGAATATCACATTTCCGTCGTTACTGTCTGGCCAGGAGCGTTCTTGTGCCGTCAACCCCCGCCCGAGGGCAGCCTGGCCAACGTCTAGGATCAGGCGAGGCTTAGTCTGATGGTAACATTGTAATGTGCACGTTGATTAGGGTATACATTGTGTAACAGTGGGGGTGTGGCGATGAGAGGGTTGGGTGTGCATCGTCTTACGACCGACCTCTCTGGTCAGTAAAGCGGCGGGGAACATATTAGCAAACCTGAAGTGCGGCCGCAAAGTTGTCGCGTCCACATGCCTGGGAGGGCCGGGCCACTGTCGCACATACCTCTGCTTGCTGCCGCTCCTGCTGCACTCCCATAATGGTCCGCCCCCTGCACCCATCTCCCAGCCCGCCCGCTCACCTACACCTATCACCCTCACTCGTGGATACACCTGTTTCAGCTTTATATACATACATATATGCATGCCTTAAAATCAGGGTATACATGCCACGTTTACATAGCCCGGGCTTATAAGGCTACATACACAAAGTATTCATAATATCAAGCGTCGTTGATATATAATGCACAGCTTTGGACTGAAATGGTTCAGTTTATGTAGTGTGTGAGGCAGGAAGTGTCATCAGGCGGCATTCAGCCGGTCCGCCGGGCAGGAGGAGGAGGAGGAGGAGGAGGGGAAGGTGTTGTTGTCCACCCATCTATCACTGTGTGTTATCCTCACCCACCAACCATGTGACGGACGTGCGTGGACAACAGGTTTTCACTCGGCCGTGATTAGTGGGTGACAGAATGGTTCAGTTCCCCGTAGACTTTGGAAACATTTCCCACCACCTGGTATGCGCGGTCGTCCTCTCGTCGTACACCGTTAGCCAGGTAGTAGTACATGGAGGCAAGAGTATGCACAACACCACTGGTGTGGTGGTGATCCGAGCCTACGGTGTGGCTCTGACTCGTCGCATCTGCTGTGTATGTTGTGTGTGGCTCACTCGCTACTGGGAGGATCAAGAACGCACACGACATCCCTCTACCATCGCAAGTGACGTGTGGTGCCGTGATAAACCACCACAAGTGCTGCAGGCACCCCTCACCACCGGTATGACACTTGCGGTGCAATGAACCACTACAGGTTCAGCCGATACCTCCCACCGCTGGCATGAAACGTGTAGTGCCGTGAACCACCTCATGTGCTTGCGGAACACCCCACTAGTAGTGACGCTCGTGTTGCCTATTTCGTCTGACACCATTCATCAAGGTGAAGGTTCTGTCTGTCTGTCTGTCTGTCTGTCAGTCAGGGAGGGAGGTAGGGAGGGCGGGAGAGTGGGGCGGGCGGGTAGTGACTCCAGAGGTTCAGTTGGCCACGAGCCGTGTGAGTGTGCGGGTGTGGACGCCGCCTCTCGCCCCGGCTATCCCCCCACGCGTGCTTTACGCCACACCCCCCTCCCCACCCCCACGGGATTTAACATACGCTCGGGATGGAGATTTGACGGCCCGGGTCAACATGTATTATAGTGGAGTTAGTGTGTGATGGTTCAGTAATGTAACCGTTTGAAAGTGTGGTCATTATAGCAATACTTGAATGGTTCAATAACGTACGTGATTATTATTATTATCATTTGTTATTTTTTTTTCATAGATCATCTGAATATGATGTTTGAGTGTAGATTATTAGCTTACTAATGTTGCAAGATGATTTGCAACAGTGGCTTGCTTATAACTCGTAAACTGAAGGAGCTCGTCACGGGCGGGGAGTTTTCCCCCAACAAACGTTCCCCTCCAGTCAAAGTTGTCAACCTCAAGCCCATCAGCGTCGAGCCCGTCCATGTGTACAACAACAGCGCCTCGCCAGGTCAGGGCTTCCGGGTCGCACACGGGCGTGACCCTCGACCCGGCCACCCAACAGCTGTAGGTCAGAGTAAAGGTGTCGAGATCATGGGTTCGTGGGACTCGTGCACGGAGGGCTTCGATAGCCCCAGCCTGGTGTGTGGCTCGCTCAGCAAGGCTCAGCTGAGGGAAGAGCCGCGCTTCACCTCCCTCACTCGTCCTGCCAAGACACAGCTGGAGTTCACCAAGATCAACGGGAAGACAGTGAGGCTGTACTCCAGCCTGCCCAGGGCCACGCTCAGCAGGCTTAAGACTGGACACTTATCTTCGCCGCCGCAGGAGGAGCAGACACCCAGCAGCGGTGACCCGCCTCTCACTCGCCCACCGGGCAAGCCGGGCGTCGCTAATGATGCCAGTGTCGGCGGCCACGTCGTTCCCTCAGACCTGTACAGTGAACTCCCGCGCAAGAAGAAGAAGCCATGCATGGCCCAGGACTGCACCTCCGTCCACCACCGACATGACCACAGCAACGCTTCCAACGCCAAGTCTTCGGCTGACAACAGTCTGGCGAAGAAGTTCAGCACCCTTGATCATTCTCGGAAAAAACATGAGAAGTCGAGAGTCTTACAGAAGTTTCATTCCCTGGATCGAGGATGGAAGTCGTTCATAACACCAAAGATTAGCAGCAGCAGCAGTAAAAACTCTCAGACGTCCTTGTCTGATCATAATGACGGAGGAAACGTTCACAACCGTAGCCCCAAACTTGGTGCTAGGAGGTCAGAGTCAGACATACCCAGAGGTAGCCAGGTGAACGACTCGGACGCACACAGACCCCAGCCCTTCTCAGTTCACCCCAGCCAAAGACGAGACCCTACAAGCCACACCAAAGAAGAGAGACTCCGTGCCAGGCTACGGTGTCCCGCTACCCTGGAGCCCCACATCCATGAGCCTCAGCGAGGCATGTGGAAGAGCGCCAGTTCAACAGAAGGACTGAGGAACACGGCGGGCGAAAAAGGGACAAAAGGCGGTGTTATCTCCGACGCGGATGAGGAGGCGCAACGACAGAAGAGTAGCGGCCGCCAGGAGGATGGTAACGTCGCTGGCTATCAGTGCCACACCCTTCCTAAAGCACGTGAGTAATCCAATCCTGTAGAGTGGTAGGGCTGGGAAGGGTCAGTGGGGGGACGGACGGGTCAGAGAGGGTTGACGGTCGTACAGGGAGGGGAATCACCACACCTGCCTGCTGCCCAGATAGCCCGCCACATTCTTACCGCTCTTACTGAGGAAATATTTTGAACATTTACAGGAAATTCTCATCGTCCGTTCGATAGGAAAATATTTAGTACAGTTTAAGATGTACACATGATGATACTTTACTTATATATATATATATATATATATATATATATATATATATATATATATATATATATATATATATATATATATATATAAAATATATATATATATATATATATATATATATATATATATATATATATATATTTTTTTTTTTTTTTTTTTTTTCTTTTTGCCGCTGTCTCCCGCGTTTGCGAGGTAGCGCAAGGAAACAGACGAAAGAAATGGCCCAACCCACCCCCATACACATGTGTATACATACGTCCACACACGCAAATATACATACCTACACAGCTTTCCATGGTTTACCCCAGACGCTTCACATGTCCTGATTCAATCCACAGGCAGCACGTCAACCCCGGTATACCACATCGATCCAATTCACTCTATTCCTTGCCCTCCTTTCACCCTCCTGCATGTTCAGGCCCCGATCACACAAAATCTTTTTCACTCCATCTTTCCACCTCCAATTTGGTCTCCCACTTCTCCTCGTTCCCTCCACCTCCGGCACATATATCCTCTTGGTCAATCTTTCCTCACTCATTCTCTCCATGTGCCCAAACCATTTCAAAACACCCTCTTCTGCTCTCTCAACCATGCTCTTTTTATTTCCACACATCTCTCTTACCCTTACGTTACTTACTCGATCAAACCACCTCACACCACACATTGTCCTCAAACATCTCATTTCCAGCACATCCATCCTCCTGCGCACAACTCTATCCATAGCCCACGCCTCGCAACCATACAACATTGTTGGAACCACTATTCCTTCAAACATAGCCATTTTTGCTTTCCGAGATAATGTTCTCGACTTCCACACATTCTTCAAGGCTCCCAGGATTTTCGCCCCCTCCCCCACCCTATGATCCACTTCCGCTTCCATGGTTCCATCCGCTGCCAGATCCACTCCCAGATATCTAAAACACTTTACTTCCTCCAGTTTTTCTCCATTCAAACTTACCTCCCAATTGACTTGACCCTCAACCCTACTGTACCTAATAACCTTGCTCTTATTCACATTTACTCTTAACTTTCTTCTTTCACACACTTTATATATATATATATATATATATATATATATATATATATATATATATATATATATATATATATATATATATATATAACTTAATCCCAGCAATCCTGTTATGGGCCTCATGCAGCTTCGAGATTCCTCCCCACGCTGGAGCAGGGAAACGATGGACTTGTTTGGAAAGAAAAGGACCTCGATGAGTGTATACTCCTATATGTCCATTGGCAATGATACGACCTCACCGAAGATGACTTCTTACTCTGTGTGTAGCCAGCTGATGGTAGAGTCTGGTAACACCCATGTATGTATATGTTCCGGACTCTGCCTGCGTGAGATTACATTGGATTGCCGTCTGCTCAAACAATTTGTCACTTTAAAGGGATCCACATTTTCCTATTACTGGAAATAGCGCAGGCTTGGGCTTGTTCGCCATCTTTCGCATTAGCTAGGTAGCACAAAGCGCAGACGAAGAAATGGCCTCATTCGCTCATATCCACTCTTTATCTGCACTGAAACCAGATCCCCCAACCAGGCCTCACAGACCTTCGTGGTTTCTTCCAGGTGCTTCATATGCCCTAGTTCAATCCATTGAGAGAACGTCGCTCCCTGTATACCATGTCCCTCTTGGTCTCGCTGTCCCTTGCACGCCTCACACCCTCCTGAACCTTCAAAGTCTCTATCGTCCCATCCTTTCACAGCCTCCTTGGTTTCCACTTTTTCCATATTCCCTCCACTTTTGACATGTATACTTTCGTAGTGAATCTTTCATCACTCATCCCTTCCATATGTCCATACCATATCAACACACCCTCTTCAGCTCCCTCATACATACTTATATCACACACTGCCCTCAAACATTTCATTCAAAATTTATCCGACCTCTTGTTTATTGGCTAAGACCCTCACCACCACATCCATTAAAGACTTACCTTCCTCTCCACACGTTCTTCTTTGCACACAGGACCATTGCCTCCTCACTCACCCTGTGGCTCACTCGGCTTTCATGGTTACATTCGCTGCCATATCCACTCCCAGGTATATATATATATATATATATATATATATATATATATATATATATATATATATATATATATATCGCCATTTCCCGCATTAGCGAGGTAGCGTTACGAACAGAGGATGAGGACTGGGCCTTTGAGGGAATATCCTCACCTGGCCCCTTTCTCTGTTTCTTCTTTTGGAGAAAAAAAAAAAATATATATATATATATATATATATATATATATATATATATATATATATATATATATATATATATATATTATACTATTCGCCATCTCCCGCGTTAGCGAGGTAGCGTTAAGAACAGAGGACTGAGCCTTTGAGGGAAATCCTCACTTGGTCCCCTTCTTTGTTCCTTCTTTTGGAAAATTAGAAATGAGAGGGGAGGTTTTCCAACCCCCCCCCCCCCCCCCCCCCCCGCTCCCTCCCTTTTAGTCGCCTTCTGCGACACGCAGGGAATACGTGGGAAGTATTCTTTTTCCCCTATCCCCAGGGATATGTATATGTAGGGATGTTATCATACCCCATCTGCTTTAGTGAATGAGCGAGTGAAAAATCACCTTTGGCAAGGCTGTATCATTGGAGGAATATTCTCAACAAAGAACTACTCGCTCCAGAGGAGTCTGCAATTCCCTACCACTATAAGTAGCGCATCGTGGGCTGCGAGAGCCTTTAGAAAGATGTCCTTGGTAACATCAGGTCTCTTTCATATAGATTGGACCTGGATTCATTATGAATAGATGAATGTATAAATAGAGGCATTATCAGAGTCCACCAGCTTGTGGATCCCTTGGACGTCACCCTCGACAAAGTTGTATCATCGGGGAAGAGGCTGTATGGAGAACTTCTTACTGCAAAGGACTCTAGCCTTTCCTTTATGTTATTGATGATGGGAGCGCTACCTTGAAGCTGCAGGAATCCTGGATTAATAGTTTGATAAGGATAATATTGATAATGATAATGATAATTATGATAATAATGATAATAATAATAGTAATAATAATTGATAATAATAATAATGATAATAATAAATGATATATATATATATATATATATATATATATATATATATATATATATATATATATATATATATATATATATATATCGACCTGTTGATTTATTGTCATTAATGCTAACTACTACACCATGAAGGCCCATTTGTGTGTGTGTGTGTGTGTGTGTGTTCATATTTATTTAACTCTTTGTTGATGTTTTTTTAAATAATCTTATGCTGTAGACAAGAGTGAAGGGTTGAGACTGGTGGACCACAATAAGAATGAGCGAGGTCTGTGGCGCCGTGTGGTCGTGTTGGACCCGCTGACCAGCCCACTGTGAACTACTTGGCAAAGATTACAATTAATGACCTAAGCCGGTCACTTAATGGTACTCCTTATAGCAAATAACCTCAGTCACTCACCCGATGGTAACCCCTTGTTACAAATGACCTCAGTCACTCACCCGATGGTAACCACTTGTTACAAATGACCTCAGTCACTCACCCGATGGTACCTTTGTAACATCTGTCACTCACCCGATGGTACCACTTGTAACAACTCAGTCCACTCACAAGATGGTACCCCTTTGTAACAACTCAGTCACTCATCCGATGGTGCCACTTGTAACAACTCAGTCCACTCACAAGATGGTACCCCTTGTAACAACTCAGCCACTCATCCGATGGTACCACTTGTAACAACTCAGTCCACTCACAAGATGGTACCCCTTGTAACAAATGACCTCAGTCGCTCACCCGATAGTACCCCCGCGTAACAAACTCGCCAGGTATGCCAACTAGCCAGGTATAAACCAATATGCAAATGTTGATGGAGACTGACACACACACACGTACGCATTCAGAGGCACTAAAGTTGTACATAAGGGTTGTGTGCATACGGAGGTATGTGTGCATACAGAGAGGTGTGTGCATGCAGAGCAAACATTGATTTCTACACACATTAGCACATACCGCCCCAAGGTACGTATCGTGGATGTGGCATTCTTCCTCATGCATAGCGAGAGCGCTCACAGGAAACCTTATTTGTAATAAATACCTGAGGGAGGGCTATCAAGTGGAAGATAGCCCAGCAAACACGACCATTAAATGATTAAAGTCTCAGGATTATGTTTGTGTACATGCGATGGACATCTCTCTGTGTTACACTGTACTACCGTACCCTCATGCTTATGTTGGTGATCCCAGTGTCTAGCGGGTCAGTGTTGTAGCAGGTGGTAGTGTCCAGGTCAGTGCTGGAGCAGGTGGTAGTGTCCAGGTCAGTGTTGTAGCAGGTGGTAGTGTCCAGGTCAGTGTTGCAGCAGGTGGTAGTGTTCAGCGGGACAGTGTTGCAGCAGGTGGTAGTGTCCAGGTCAGTGTTGCAGCAGGCGGTAGTGTCCAGGTCTGTGTTGCAGCAGGTGGTAGTGTCCAGCGGGTCAGTGTTGGAACAGGTGGTAGTGTCCAGCGTGTCAGTGTTGAGGTCTTTCACATCATTCACTTGGTTTATAATGGTGTCTGTGTCCATCCGGTGTATTTATATTGCTTTTGATTTCCTCATTCTTCCCATACCGGAGGAGTTGAAACTTATCTCCACTGTAATGCATGTTGTTCTCGGTTTGCGTCAGTGTCAGGTAGAGGAATGAGGATCAGGAGAGGGACAAGTATAGTTCCTTGAGGGAGTGAACATTTTACTTTGGAAGCACTGGAGATGGCATCGTTTACAACTACGTATTGTGATCTGTTACTCAAACCGTTGTTTCTCCATCTATATTTTGTGGGTATTCTCATGAACATTTCATGTACTGTGGCACCATGATCACATTTATCAAATGTTTTTGCAGTGTCTGAGTAAGTCACACCAGTGTTTTGGGAGTACTTAGAGCCTCCGCAACAACTGTGTTCAGTTTTATGAGAAACTGACTCATGTTAATGGTCAGATTTCACATCCAAATAACTCCAGAGGTTCTGTAAGATACAATGTGTGTTTCATCATTATTATCACCTTCCCTTAGCCTCGTTCTCACATAACCTCATCCTCCAGCCACACACTCTCATCCTCTCTCACCACACCCTCTTCCTCCCACCATTCCCTCACACAGTTTCATCCTCCCACCATTCCCTAACACACACTCATCTTCCCCTACCACGCCTCCCTTCATCCTCCCGTGCCACGCCCTCACACGCCTCCCCTACCCTTGGCCATTACCTTAAGACCCTCCTCTGCCTCTCTGTCACGTCTCACACTAAATTATTGTTATGCCAGCCATTACTGCCTGTCACCCACCCTCACCCTCCGCGGTCCTCACCCAGCACTCAACCACCATACTCCTTACCCACCCTTCACCCTCACCCATACTCACCACAGTCCTTATCCACCTCTCACCCGCACTCAGACCCATCACACTCATCACCCACCACGGTCTTCACACACCATTTCACCCATCACTCACCACAGTCGTCACCCCACCCACAACACTCACCCACTCTCCACTGATCACCCATCTTCTCTCTTGTGCTGACGTTCTGTGGACTGCACATCCGCTGTGTACCCCAGCAGCCTGGATGTACAGTACATGTACTGCTGGGGGTGAGGCAAGGGCGCCCCTCACCGTACCCCAGCAGCCTGGGTGTACACTGTATGTAGTGCTGTGGGTGAGGTGGGGGTGCCCCAGCCCCGTACCCCAGCAGCCCAGATGTATAGTACATGTAGTGCTGGGGATGAGGCATGGGTGCCCCTCCCCGTATACATAACCCTTCCAAGGAAGTCCTCTCCCCACCCACTACCTTGCGCCCCCACTCATTATTTCTTATCTCCTCCGCCACACCCTCTGTGTTTACTATTAGCCCCATTTTTTACACTCTTTCACCGTAAGTTTCTTGGATCCTTCACATTAGCTCTCCATCAGCGTCCCTCACACTAGCCCCACATTGTCGTCCCTCACACTAGCCCCACATTAGCGTCCCCTCACACCAGTCTTTCATCAGTATCCCTCACACTTGCCTTACAGTAGAGTCCCTCACACTTGCCCTACAGTAGCGTCACTCACACTAGTCTTTCATCAGCGTCCCTCACACTAGTCTTCCATCAGCATCCCTCACACTAGTCGTCCAACAGCGTTCCTCACACTGGTCCTACGTTAGCGTCGCTCACACTAGCCGTACATAAGCGTCCGTAGATAATAATGATAATATTCTACAATATATTTCGAGAGCACAACCCACTACGCGGTCTGTACGTAAGAAGCGAGCCAGTAACCAGCAGTAACCAAAGTAGACCACAAGGCAGGACATGTACCACATACGTGACAATGTTGTTTCTGAGCAGTGTAGATACAGGTAGGGAACTGGGATATATCACCAGGAGACAGCGTCTTGGGGAACTCTCTCAGTGCAGTTGTATCATGAAAAGACATGTGTCTTAATGGACTGATACATGTGCATTTGTATCATGCAGAAACAAGTGTTCTCATGCATCAGTATCTGCGCAGATGCATCACGGAGAGACAAGTGTCTTAGCGACAGTGATTATCAGTGACTCGGCATGTTCAACAGTGACAAGATAACGTGCACGTATTTCAACATCTTTCACCTTTACGGTTTAAGAACTACAATACCTCCTTCCCACAGTACACGGTGGTTGAAATTAGATTGTGTTTTACATTCACACACTTTGTACCACCTGTCCATGACTAACGTGCTGTGTCCACGCGGCATGGTGCTGCTTCTTGGCCATTTTCCCGCAAGCTGATGTGCCGGGAGGGTATGGTGGATGGGGAGGTGGAACCTCCTGCTTCACTCTTCTGTCTTCATCGCTTAATTACTTTCGTATTAGACCTTCACTTCTTGTGTTATGTAGCTTCACCACGAGCCCATGTACTCCCACCACACCTGGGTAAGCGTCCCTGGCAGTGACCTTAGCCAGGCAGCTGTCCATCAGTGTGTCACACGGACCGAGCCTCCGTCACGGTCGGCCTCCCTCAGAGTATGTCACACCAGCCTGCAGACGGTACAGGTCCGCGCCCACTAGCCAGACACCTGCCCGAGTCAGGCGTGACGGGCGAGGCACGGAGGCCCTGCCCCAGGAATGCATCTGTCCCATCAGCCGCTGACGGAAGACCGGCGAAACTTGCGCGAGACGTGACCAAATGTTGCTTGACATATTGCTTTGAAAACCTGAGGGAGCGGAGGCAGCATGAGACTGGCTACTGGTGAAGTGCACCTGAGGGAGCGGAGGCAGCATGAGACTGGCTACTGGGGAAGTGTACCTGAGGGAGCGGAGGCAGCATGAGACTGGGTACTGGTGAAGTGTACCTGAGGGAGTGGAGGCAGCATGAGACTGGGTACTGGTGAAGTGTACCTGAGGGAGCGGAGGCAGCATGAGACTGGCTACTGGGGAAGTGTACCGGAAGACGAAGTGTTGTGTGTGTGGGGGGGGGGGGGGGGGGGGGGGGCAGGAAGACGTCATACCTTGGGGCTTTACGACGTAACCACATAGCCTGTGGGGATGTCCAGCTTGGAGAAGGCTGCACCTGCCTCAGCATATAGTTCAAGGTTGGATCACTCCTTCGTTACCACAGATCCTTACGTCCAGGACCTGGCTGACGCGAGAGCCAAGAGCGGTGTGTTACGTGCTAGGCAGAGAACACGGTGTATCACCTGTGTTGGTAGATGGTTAATCGTGTGAGAAGGTTAGTGACGTGGTATGGGCGCCACAGTTAAGTGACGTGGTATGGGCGCAACAGGTAAGTGACGTGGTATGGGCTTCACAGTTAAGTGACGTGGTATGGGCGCCACAGGTAAGTGACGTGGTATGGGCTTCACAGGTAAGATGGCAGCCGTCATCGAGAGGTGACCTCACCAGGTGTTGGTCGTCAGATAAGATCATCATCTCGGAGATTAGTTCTCAACCCCCCCCATGTCACCCCTGCCATTTAACGGGCACTGCCCTCACCCGGTCCCACCCCTCACCCACTACAGGTGAGGCAGTATGGTAGTTGAGCCCCCACACACATCCACAACCGTTCGACCAGGAGCAGCGTCCGGTAGTGCAGGGACCACACAGCAGTCACCGCTGTTACGCTCTCAAGATCATCAGCATGATGAAACACTAATAACTTCAGCTTGCATGATAGTGTAGGTACACGGGGCAGCCAACATGTGGAGGGAGATTGTGTAGGTACACGGGGCAGCCAACATGTGGAGGGAGATTGTGTAGGTACACGGGGCAGCCAACATGTGGAGGGAGATAGTGTTGGTACACGGGGCAGCTAACATGTGGAGGGAGATAGTGTAGGTACACGGGGCAGCCAACATGTGGAGGGAGATTGTGTAGGTACACGGGGCAGCCAACATGTGGAGGGAGATTGTGTAGGTACACGGGGCAGGCAACATGTGGAGGGAGCTAGTGTAGGTACACGGGGCAGCCAACATGTGGAGGGAGCTAGTGTAGGTACACGGGGCAGCCAACATGTGGAGGGAGATTGTGTAGGTACACGGGGCAGCCAACATGTGGAGGGAGCTAGTGTAGGTACACGGGGCAGCCAACATGTGGAGGGAGCTAGTGTAGGTACACGGGGCAGCCAACATGTGGAGGGAGCTAGTGTAGGTACACGGGGCAGCCAACATGTGGAGGGAGATGACAGTAAGTTGGGAAGTAAATCTCTCGCGGAAATTGAAGGTCTGCAACTTCCAACTGACATAGACAAAGTGGTGGACTGAGCCCACATGACGAATCTCAATATGGATACGTCCAGAGGTTTACACAGATGGTGAAGACTTGAGCGCAAGCGACAGTACGAACTCTGTTGAACTGCGAAAGGTAAATGAGGAAAAATACTTGGGTGTAATAATGTGTGGTGACCTAAAACCAAGTAAGCAGTGCACAGAAGCAGTTAAAAGGTCGAAGGAAATCTTGCATTAAGTGGTAGAACCTTCAAATTAAAGTCAGGGGAAATTATCCTCACTCTTTACACCTCCCTAACACGTCCCTGTTTTGAATGTTGTGTTCAGTTTTGGTCATCCTACCTAAGGTAAGACATAAACACAGTGGAGTGAGTACAGAGGCGAGCTACCAAGATGATTCCCTGCGTGAAAAACAAATCCAGTGAGAGCCGACCAAACCACTTGGATTTATTTAGTTTGGAAAAGAGAGGATTAAAAGGTAATCTGATACTGGTACTCAAAATCATTACAGGCTTCACTGATCTTGATCTAACGAGCTCCATAAAGATACATGTATGTCATGTCACTCGTAGTAATGGATTTTAAGTCGTGAGCAAACATTTGACCTCGGATGAGGTGACGTACTTTTCAGTGGGATTATAAACGTCAGGAATGATTGGCTAAGGTAAAAGCCGCACCATACATAAGTGTAAGCTGAGACTTCATCAACATTTCACTATACATCCACTGATGACAATATTTGCGCCTCATGATCTATATGTAAAGTTGAGATGCTCTCGTCTTTGACAGATGTGTCTGGCCATCACCTCGTACCGTGCTAATCCATGAATAGCTGTTCTCCTCCACGATCAGAAACAACCTCGTCAGGACCCAGTGGTCTGGTGCTGTTGGAATCCCTTTGTGTTCATTGGTATTTGCAATGAAACAAAGGCTTGCTTGGGATAGGGTTATAGTGGGATGTTGCGAAGAGGTAGCCCAGATGGTGAGGAGAGGTGGGATAGTGGAGGCGGAGATGACAGTGACTCCAAGTGGGGTTGTGTGGAGTGGCTGGATAGGTGACGGGAGAATGGGCTGGATGATAGTGGTAGACGGGATAGTGAGGTCAAGGATAGTGTGTGCAGGTACAGGATAAGCTGGATAGTAAATGAGATGGTATTGTGTACGTGAAGGATGATGATGAGGAGGATAGTCAGTGTGACCGGGATAGATCGACTGTACTGAATCTGAGCATGGGTGTTTCTGTGTAGATGATGTGACGGCCGGATAGTTAAGGGGGACAGGATGGTAAGTCTTGGTGGAATAGTTACTATTACTGGGATGGAGTGCGGGCAGGATAACCGAGGTGAACGGGATAGTGAAGGTGGACTGGGTGATGGTAATGAGTATATTACTGATGGGAATGATAATGGATGGGGTCAGGTTTGTTGTGAGGAGGTGGAGGTGAACAGTTCTGCTGGCTAGTAGAGGCAGATGGTGCCGTTAGTGGTGGAGCAGGAGTGCAGTACATCACAAGGTGGAAGGACCAGTCCTACCACCACCACCAGGTGGAGCATCGGTGGTGAACCAGGGGAGTGGAGGAGGGTGGAAGGGCTATTCCTAGCACCATCATCAGGTGGAGCAGCGGATGGTGAGCCACGACTACAGTGTCGCATCATCCTTGGCAGATTATACAATGATCGTTATGATAATCACAGCCATAGAAGATGCCGACAGGCAACAAGAAGACTTAAACGAAGTCTTCAACCGGGCAACCGAGAACAACATACTTATCAATGGAGATGAATTTCAACCCCTTCAGCATGAGGAAAATGAAGAGATAAAAAACACAGAATCCTGGACAGACACAGACGCTATCATGAAGCAGTTGAATAATGTGAAGGATCTCAAGAGTAATAATGTCTAACGACCTAACCTTCAGTGAACATAACAACGGTTGCCTCATGCAGAAGGATGATAGGCTGGATCCTGCGGACCTTCAAGAGAAGAGAAGAAAAAGCAAGGGTGATATTATTCAAAGCACTATTTTTCCCCCTTGAATTGAATATTGTTGCTTTCTGACATCACTTTACAAGACGGGCGTAAGTTGGAGTTAGAAAGCATTTAGAGATCTATCACAGCTCATATTACTGTGGTAAAGGAACTAAATAACTGGGAATGAATGTAATATCTGAGACTATATTCCCTATATCGCAGATGGGAGAGTTATATGATCGTCCATACCAGGAAAGTTCTAGAAGGTTTGGTTTCCAAGTTACATTTGGGACTAATATCCTACTGGCACGACATGCATGGAAGACTTAGTAAAATACTTCCTCTGAAATCCAGAGATGCTATATGAACATAAAGAGAAAACACCTTAAACATCCGGGACCCAAGACTCTTCGACACCTTTCCAGCTACCGTCAGGATGCACAGTAGAGAAGTTCAGGAGTGCACTGGACAAGTACCTACGAAGTGTACCAGACTAGCCTGGCTGTGGGAGTTATGTGGGCCTGAGGTCTGCGGCTTCCAACACTTCCAACAGCCTAGGTTCAGCCCGGGCTGTGGGGGTGAAGAGCCTAAAGGATTTCACCAGGTGTTCACCAGGGAGTGGAGTAAGGTGGGAGGGGCAGTTCCGCCACCAGGTAGAGAGCGCCGGTAGGCGGACCAGGGGAGTGGAGTACATCAGTAGGGTACGGGAGGGACCGACCTCCACCAGTAATACGCAGGTACGGTGCCTGTAAATCATGGACGACGCTGATGGATTGAATGATAACAGGATATGGTGGCGCAGCTTGCGGAACACGACCACATGATCACCTTCACTCTGGCCATGACTCTTGTCATATTCAGCAAAGAACACTGGAGTTGACTTTGGAAGGTGAAGAAAGTGGGTGGACGTACCTGTGGCCCAGCCTGCTGGGGGTGCAGCCTGAATACCCTCCTGCTGGGGAGGCCAGCCTGAGTACCAACCTGCCGGGGAGATCAGCTGAGCACTATCCTGCTAGGGAGACCAGCCTGAGTACCAGCCTACCAAGGAGGCCAGCCATGGCAAGCCTTGACATGTACATATTAGCCCGGCGACCTTTCTTACAGTGGCAGTTGTCTTCCTATGTAATAGTTAACATTTTATCCTCCCATGTTGGTATATGGCATCCACAATCTCCCCGTGTACCCTCCTGTTATGTTTCCCCAACCTTTCTTGTCTTGCCTTACGTCGTTGCTCGTACCTTACCCTCCCTAGCAATCGTTAATGTCTTGCCTTACGTCGTTCCTCGTACCTTACCCTACCCAGCACTCATATATGTCTTGCCTTACGTCGTTGCTCGTACCTTACCCTCCCCAGCACTCGTGTAGCTCGTCTCTCCTCGTCAGGTGTGTGTCCTCGTCCACAGTGACAAGTCCCCTCCACTGCCTACTTATATACACGGTCCGTGTCTCTTCACGGCCTGTAGTGCACCGGCCTCCTTCAGGAGGACGTCCTCCCCGCTCTGTAAGGCCACAAGGTACCCAGGTTTCCCTCCCGTTTCCTCTGACGACCTCACATCACTCGCACCTACGTATATGGTAGTGTGTGCCACCTAGGGGCACTGACTGCTATTATTGCTCAGTTTATGTACATATAAATGTGAATGGTAACAAGGACTGTTTATTAGTCCAAACTGATCAAGATAACGAGGATGTGATAGTTCAGAAGAAACTGATGGAGTGTTGGTGAACCTAGCAGTAAAGTTCAGAGCGCACGTCTCCCGGCGTCGACGTAGCTTAAGCCTATATAGGACGTAACATTCTGTAAGTTATCGTCTCGTAGAACATGACTTACGATGACTCATTGTGTGTCAGGTGTGTTGAGTGAAGCTGTCGTGCCCCGCTGAACGACCTTGACGCGATGACCTGACCTCAAACCTAATCTTTAAGGTCAGGTCAGGGGCAAGGTTGTCATCGTATGTAAGGGTCGTACACTCGTGCTTAAGGATCATACTGGCGTGCTTGAGGGCCTCCTCCAGTGATGACCTTCTGCTGGTGGGAGGGTGAGAGTAGGTACGCTGAGGCGACTGTGCCACGAGCACTGTCCGGTCACACTCTGAGAGCAAGTGTGTATACCTGGGTGTACAGTGGAGGTGCCTGACGGTGTGGTGAGGAGGCAAGTGTGTATCCTTGGGTGTATAGTGGCGGCGACGGTGGGATGAGGAAGAGCAAGTGTGTATACTTGGGTGTATAGTGGCGGCGACGGTGGGATGAGGAAGAGCAAGTGTGTATACTTGGGTGTATAGTGGCGGCGACGGTGGGATGAGGAAGAGCAAGTGTGTATACTTGGGTGTATAGTGGCGGCGACGGTGGGATGAGGAAGAGCAAGTGTGTATACTTGGGTGTATAGTGGTGGTGACCGTATGGTGAGGGGGCGGTCCAGGACGTCCTGATGGTCAGTACAGATGTATGTAATCTGAGAGTTCCCATATGTAGGGAAAGAGATGATCTGTGGTGCAGTGTAGGGAAGTCAGGTGGTGCAGTATAATGTATGAAGACACACTGGTGTCATCTAATGGGTTACAAAGATGGATGTGATGTCATCACAGTGTGGAGCTGGTGAATGAGGCTGACATCACCGAGGAGAGTGATGGCGTGGCGCTGGTATGTAGAGGAGGAGTGATGTCAGGGGCTGGCGCGGCCTTGGGCGTGTGTGCTGGCAAACAGCTATAACAATACCAAGCTTGGGAACAAAATGTTGGCGGGGCGAGCGGCCGGTACTGCTCGACCTGCTTTGAGTCAACCTGCACGGGGTACCACAACCTGTAGGGGCTACCACAACTGGTAGGGGGTTCCAGAACCTGTAGGGGGCAACACAACCTGCAGGGGGTAACACAACCCGTAGGGGGTGCCACAACCCGTAAGGGCTGCCACAACCTGCAAGGGAAACCACTACCAGCAGGGGGTAACACAACCTGTAAGGGGCACCACAACCTCTAGGGGGTACCACAACCGGTAGAGGTTACCACAACCTGCAGGGGAAACCACAACCTGCAGGGGGAAACCATAATCTACAGAGGGAAACCACAACCTGTAGGGGGCACTACAACCTACAAGAGGTATCACCATCTTCAGAGAGCATCACAGACCTGCAGGGAACACCAGAACCTTCAGAGGACTCCACAACCTGCAGGGGATACCACAGTCTGCAGGGGTCAGGTCATGGGTGCTCCTGAGCGCGGTGGACGAGGTGCTGAACCATCGTGTCAGTACCACCATCACCCACCACCATGCTGGCTGACCTTATGTACTATATCCCATGGATGATGACCCATGTGTCAGCCGTGGACAACGGATGCACAGCAGGCCTCTGTGTATGTGGATCAGCAGGACGCCCATGTATGTGGATCAGCAGGCTCTCCATGTATGTGGATCAGCAGGTCTTCAGGTGTGCACGTACGCTGGGAGCGGACAAGTGGACGCTACTGTGTTTGAGCAAGCCGGGTGAACACTGGACTGTTACATGATGCACACAGCAACGTATGAACGTTTCCTGTGAGTGTCAAACATATGCTAATTTCACAACTCTGTGTCAAAAGTTTGTGACAGTCATGATTCGTGTGGAGCCTTACGCTTTGTCCTTACTGCTTGTGAGGAACTTTTGAATACAATTTTTTCTGCGAGTCTCTTCTATTGGAGGCTTGTGAACACGTGCTAACAAGATGTGCTGTGTATGTATGACATTTAAAACTTGCCTTTTATGACACGAATGTTGTCACCTATGTTGCTGTCAGCCTCACTTATTATCCTGTATGTATATTCCTGTATTTGATGTATCCTAGACTTCCCTCCCTCCATGACGGCCCACTTCTCACCCTCCTATGTCGAATCATTGTTCCCACTGTATACTCTATCCTTGCCTCCACCTACACCTGGCTAGGTGCCCTTCACCCATACTCTCACTGTAATGCTGTGTATGTGTATATCTAGATGATCCTTGTGGCCACCGTCGGTCTGGCGGTGATGTCACAAGGGAAGACTTCGGGTGTCTTCATCCCAACAGTCAGAGCTGGGCTTAGGCTGCTGGATTGGGTCGCTGGTCGACCAAACTGTTGGAGGCCCTCAGCCCGCAGGCCCATATATCCCCCACAGCCTGGCTGGTGTGGTACACTTTGTAGGTACTGTGCATCCCGTGCTGTTTCTGATGATGGCAGTCAAGGTGTTGAAGGGTCTTGGGCTCCGCAGGTTAAAAGTGTTTTCTCCTTCGTCCATGTCGCATCTTTGGGTTTCAGAGGTAGCATTCGTCAGAGTCTTCCATGCCTGTCGTGCCAGTAGGATGTTATTTCCGAATGTAAGTTGGGGACAATAAGGTCCTCTGTGACCTGTCCACAGACCTGATTTACAAGTTTTGGTAGGTTATAAGTGTGTTGTGGTTTTGAAACTTCGCTTTTCATCCATAGACAGTAACTGGGACTCTCAGGTTCCGTCATTCCTGCCACAGACAGTGAATGGGACCCATAAGTCCCTTCTGTCCTGCCACAGACAGTGAATGGGACCCATAAGTCCCTTCTGTCCTGCCACAGACGGTAATGTGGCCCCCACAAGTTCCCTCACTCCCACCACAGACGGCAGTACGATCCCCACAAGTTCATGGGCCACATGAATGCTGTACTTTGGGTGAGGCAGCTGTAGCGCCAGGCAGGACTCGTCACCCCTCATGCTTGTGAATCTCAAAAGTAATGAGAAAGGAAATGTAGTGAATAAATAATGAGTGGAGAACGATCGGTATGTGTGAATGAGGAGGAGGGTGGTGAGGTGGGTAGGGAGGCATGTGGCTCCTCGCCTGGCTCAGACCTCCTCCCGCCTGGTGTGTGTGTGACCGACGACCGTCCCCTGGATGGAGCAGGCTGATGGTCTGCTGGTGGAGTGTGGAGGGTGAGGCGTGGCAGAAGACGCTCGCTGGGCGTGATGCTGCCCGCGTGATAAATGCCTCTCTAGCCCCTCATTACCACACGCTAATCATGAGGATCTCTGGAGATGGTGAATGAGGATGTCCATAAGAGGACCTCTCCCGTACTTCTCATTGATTGTTGCGGTGCGTGAGGACGAGGTGCATCTGTGGGATGAACATTTGTTACTGATATGCTCTACCTCATGACACGTGACATATAGTGCAAACTAACATCTCTTTATCTGATGTAATTCCCACTGATATGTATCTTCCTTAGGTGGAGGGGAATATTGTTCCAGCTAGGTGGTCATCTGGGACAGAAGGAAAGATGTGGCCTGGCCAGGTGGTCAGCTGGGGTGGGTTGTGACCTGGCCAGGTGGTCAGCTGGGGCAGGGTGTGGCCTGGGTAGGTGGTTAGCTGGGACAGAGTGTGGCCTGGCCAGGTGGTCAACTGGGGCAGGGTGTGGCCTGGGTAGGTGGTTAGCTGGGGCAGGGTGTGGCTTGGGTAGGTGGTCAGCTGGGGCAGGGTGTGGCCTGGGTAGGTGGTCAGCTGGGGCAGGGTGTGGCCTGGGTAGGTGGTCAGCTGGGGCAGGGTGTGGCTTGGGTAGGTGGTCAGCTGGGGCAGGGTGTGGCCTGGGTAGGTGGTCAGCTGGGACAGAGTGTGGCCTGGCCAGGTGGTCAGCTGGGACTGGGTGTGGCCTGGGTAGGTGGTCAGCTGGGGCATGGTGTGGCCTGGGTAGGTGGTCAGCTGGGGCAGGGTGTGGCCTGGGTAGGTGGTCAGCTGGGGCAGGGTGTGACCTGGGTAGGTGGTCAGCTGGGGCAGGGTGTGGCCTGGGTAGGTGGTCAGCTGGGGCATGGTGTGGCCTGGGTAGGTGGTCAGCTGGGGCAGGGTGTGGCCTGGGTAGGTGGTCAGCTGGGGCATGGTGTGGCCTGGCCAGGTGGTCAGCTGGGGCAGGGTGTGGCCTGGGTAGGTGGTCAGCTAGGGCATGGTGTGGCCTGGGTAGGTGATCAGCTGGGGCAGGGTGTGGCCTGGGTAGGTGGTCAGCTAGGGCAGGGTGTGGCCTGGGTAGGTGGTCAGCTGGGGCAGGGTGTGGCCTGGGTAGGTGGTCAGCTGGGGCAGGGTGTGGCCTGGGTAGGTGGTCAGCTGGGGCAGGGTGTGGCCTGGGTAGGTGGTCAGCTGGGGCAGGGTGTGGGATGTGGATTAGGTAGGTGGTCAGCTGGGACAGAGTATGTGGTGTGGTCTGGCTTGTTGGTCAGCTAGGGCAGGATGTGGTCTGGCCAGATGGTCAGCTGGGTCAGGGTATGTGGTGTGGCCTGGCCTGGTGGTCAGCTGGTGGAGGTCTGGGTTAGCTAGACGCCTTTGTTGCTTCCGTTTTTTTTTTCAGATTTTTTGTTTTGTTTTGTTTTTGTTGTTTTCCGTTTGGTCGGGAAATGGAAATTGTGAATTTTGTATGTGTGTTTGTAGAGGGCGGGTGAACCAACATGAGGCGGGGAGGTTGTCTAAGGGTCAACAAAATGGGCAGGTAAACAAGAGATCGACCTCACAATAAAGACGCACCAAACAAGGAGGCGAGGCAGCCCGCGAGGGCAATCTGGACAAACACTACAGACACACACACACACACACACACACAAACACAGGAGTGTTTCCCTGGGTCTTGGAGGCCGGGAGGTGCGGCCTCAAGTGGACTGTGGAAACACTGCTGCAGGACCGGCTGCTCTGCTGCTCTGAACTCGGATAACAGACGCACCGTAAGGTATATACATCCTGAGTCCTTACCTGTGAGGAACACTGAACGGTTTGATGTATGAATACCAGCATTAGTCTGGGTATATGGTCATCACAAGGGGGGTGGGTGGTATACACCTGTGGGTCGACAGTCTACACCTGTGGATGGGCAGTGTACCTCTAAGGGTCAGCATTCTACACCTGCGGGTCAAAAATCTTCACCGGTGGGTAAAGTCTACACCTGTGGGTCTGCAGTATACACTTGTGAGTCGACAGCTTACTCCTGTAGCCTCATGAGTAAACTGATGGCACTGGTCCTGGCCTGGCCCGCGGGCCTCATGAGTGTACTAATGGCACTGGTCTTGGCCTGGCCCACGGGCCTCATGAGTAAACTGATGGCACTGGTCTTTGCCTGGCCCACGGGCCTCATGAGTAAACTGATGGCACTGGTTCTGGCCTGGCCCGCGGTCCTCGTGAGTGTATTGATGGTACTGGTCCTGGCCTGGCCCGCGGGCCGCATGAGTGTACTGATGGCACTGGTCCTGGCCTGGCCTGTGGACCTCATGAGTGTACTGATGGCACTGGTCCTGGCCTGGCCCGCGGGCCTCATGAGTGTACTGATGGTACTGGTCCTGGCCTGGCCCGCGGGCCGCATGAGTGTACTGATGGCACTGGTCCTGGCCTGGCCTGTGGACCTCATGAGTGTACTGATGGCACTGGTCCTGGCCTGGCCCGCGGGCCTCATGAGTGTACTGATGGTACTGGTCCTGGCCTGGCCCGCGGGCCGCATGAGTGTACTGATGGCACTGGTCCTGGCCTGGCCTGTGGACCTCATGAGTGTACTGATGGTACTGGTCCTGGCCTGGCCCGCGGGCCTCATGAGTGTACTGATGGCACTGGTCCTGGCCTGGCCTGTGGACCTCATGAGTGTACTGATGGCACTGGTCCTGGCCTGGCCCACGGGCCTCATGTCTCGTAGTTTTCTTCCCTGATTTATGTTTTTTATAGATAGAAAAATGTTATGAATAGATAAGAAAATGGAAAATTTAATTATGTATACAAACATTATATAGATACATACGTATATACATACTTATTAGAGACATATATGTGTGTGTGTCCAACATCGTGTGGTGTTGTGTGTGTATATGTGTGTATGCTCATAAACATTAGGTAATCTAAAACGATATATTTAGATCATACAGGCATTTCGTATGATGTATTTTGTAACACTAAATTACATTCAAGGACCCAGTACTGTGGTGGTGTCCTGAGTAAGAGATGTTTGTGTGGGATGCCTCCTGGTTGCCCTCCCCTCACCCCAGCCCCACCCTCACCCCACATATCACTCTAGCCAGCCTTATCGCGGGCATCGGCAACCCCTGGTATGCCTGCGCTAAGTTGGCATTACTTTGATAAAATCTTACCACTTACTCCCGGTACGTGTAATCAGGCAAGCCGGCCCACTAAACCCGTATTGCTTGGCCTCATGAATATGCCTGACGTTGTCTCAACACCCACTGGACAAGACACCTTCATTTATTCATTATGTCCGTGTCACGATCGCGGGATGAATTATCACCTGGTTTATCCTCCATGAAGGCAAGTCATTATTGTGATGACGTCACACCTTGCTGCATAACGAGGCTGCACAACACATGCAGTTGTACTGCTGGTCAGCCCGAGGACCTACAACTCTCGAGCTGAGACTGCATACTTACCTCTCCAGCCACAATGTGTTACAAACCAAAAACGTTTTGAACATATGCGACAGCGAGGTAGCGCCAGGAGCACACGAAGAAAGGCCGCATTCCCATACTTCCATTCTCTTGCTGTCATGTGAAATGCTCCCTATCCATAACCAGGCCCCACAGACCTTCCCATGGTTTACCCAGGCCGTTTCATATGCCACATCATTCCAGTTTACTCTGTACCGTGCAGTCTGTACACCTTCCTGTATGTTCAGGCCCCAATCACTCAATATCTTATTCACTTCATTCTTCCATTTCCAATTTGTTCTTCCCCTTCTCCATGTTCCTTCTACTTCTGACACATATGTCCTCTTTATCAAACTCTCCTCACTCACTCTCTCCATATGTCCAATTTCTCTTCCGCTCTTCCGACCATATTCTCTATTACCCTTTTATCACTTACACGATCAAACTATTTTACACCACATATTGTCCTCAAATACATCCACCCTCCTCGGCACATCCTCATCTGTATTAGTCCATGCCTCGCATCCAGTATAACGTTGTTGGAACTACTATGCCTTCAAACGTACCCATTTCGCCCTCCCAGAAAATGACTTCTCATTCCACACATTCTTCGGTGCACCCAGAACCTTCGCCCCACTCAACCACCTCATGACTCACGTCCGCTTCCATGTTTCTATTTGTTGCCGTGTCAGGTGTCAGGTCACGGATAAGATCACAAACTTGTACAGGTTGACAGTCCCTGTGATTATGAAACGATGTAATTTGTACATGCCTATGCAAATACTGAGATTATTACTGAAACTGTGTTTACTAATGCTAGATTCTATATTTTTCCATAATTGAATGACGAAATACAATTTTCCGAGTTATTTGAATGTTCAAGTGAGTTTTTTATAAGCGAGTTTTTCTCTGTATTTCTCACTATATTGCTTCTTTTGAATGCGATGTTGATATCAGATTTTTTGTCAGTGGATAGGTCAGTTTTCTTCTTCACATGTAGGCTTTATTGAAGTAATGAGGCAGGTGAGTATAGGGAGAAAATCACGCTCCTCATCATTCTACCATATGCAGATTACGTCATGTACGGCGCCTGTTGCTATGACGCTGGTAATTAGTACAACGTGGAAGAACTCCATGTAGAGAGATTACTCACTACGCCAGAGGAGGAAGTTCCCACGTCTGTGTCGACTTTCTGTCGGTAGTACTCATTACTGAAGACAAACTTGCAATCCTTGAGGCAAAGCTTTACTAGTTCGATGACAGTGGCCGAAGATCAGGTATGGTGTGCTCTTCAAAATCTGTCATCAAGTTGTCCATTGGAACATAAGTGAAGAGTGATATCCGTGAACACTTGCTAGCTTATAACTGATGTCTGCATGTATGATATTTGATGTGTATACAAGATCCTCGTTATTTCTGATGTTTGGCTGGCAGATTGTACCGACCAGTGGTTCGACCAGGCCACAAGCCACTACATGAGGTCATACGTAATTGACCCAGCTGAACTGATGATTGGTTCTGTTGGGTTGTTGCGTTTGTGTGACTTGATTGGACGGTACAAATACGATACCTAAGAGTAGATATTTTGTTATCTGATTGAAATTACTGTTGACCTTCTCCACAGGATTTGTTCTTAGTTCTGTGTACGTTTGGGTATCACTTAGATGTTGCGTTTTTTCTAAACAGTTGATGGTCCAGACTTCTTCATGCCTGATACTGGGATCACACATCAGTGGGGCACGTTTAAGTCTACTGTTCGTTCATAGTCCTGCACAGCTGACACTAGGATCAGACCCGTCTTATTTGCCTGACACAGGAATCACATCTTAGTTTAGCACTTCCCGCACTCTAGTCTTATTTTCCAGAGGTATGTAAAGCACACCTTTCCTCTCCACTTGGAACATTTCCTCTGTTCTAGTAATCGTAGTGTATCACAGTGGCCTTCATTTTCGCCCACCCTTCTGTGTCGGTCGTTAGGTATAACGAGGCCGACCATTTCCTTGTCTACCAGTACTGCTACAGAGCCAGACCCTCAACCATGCCACCACCTTCCAGTTTTCCCACCATTCCCACACTGCCTTATTATACCCACTGTTGAGCCATTGTTTTGGTATCTAACTTTTCTGAGGCGTGGGGAAGGGAACAGAGATGTCATGCAATCAGTGTTTCTCTCACCCTGGGAATAGTTTGATCTAGGCTAAGATGCTTAACAACAGTGTTTTTATTCCCACTGTGAACAGTGTAATGATTAGTGTTACAGTGGTCGGAGTCCGGTGGAAGGCGTGTCAGTGATGGAAGGAGGTGGTCGGGATAGCATGTCAGCAGTTGGCAGTAACTCTGTTCCATCAGGGATATCCAGCTCAGGGTAGAGGGATCTTTGCTGGAAAGGTCTTTCCTGTCGATGTGGTTTCGGAAGTGTGTGCAACAGGCTCTCCCGTCGGGTTGGTCCTGAAAGTGTCTGGAAGCAACGAAAATTACCCAGAGTAAGACCTGCCTGATTAATGCACAAGATATTTATCGTATCACAGTTTCTGATAAGCGTGACTGAAGCCAGGCGATTGTAGTGGGAGGTTCGGCCGGACTTACCAACGTGTTGTGCAAGAGAGAGCATGGTCGCCTCACGACCCAGATGGTCGGCCCAGATAAGTGCCTGGAATTACCTGGCTCACCCAGGAGGCCAGCACTGCCACAACTTCTCTCTGAACAGCGTTGACAATACGCGTCTGTCGTCAGCCCGCGCAACATTCACTTTTACTCAGCAGCCTCCTGGCTACCCTGACCCGAGGCAGATGAAAACAAAACACTTCGCCCCAGATAATGACCAGACAAAGACTCTGGTCTGCCGAGACCCGGCTGGTCGCTACGCCATTCCCATGAACCAAGGAAAACCACGGGTCGTGCAGACGGACCCTCATAATGACCTGGTCCTGGGTCGTGCAGACGAACCCTCATAATGACCTGGTCATGGGTCGTGCAGACGAACCCTCATAATGACCTGGTCATGGGTCGTGCAGACGAACCCTCATAATGACCTGGTCATGGGTCGTGCAGACGAACCCTCATAATGATCTGGTCATGGGTCGTTCAGACGAACCATCATACTGACCTGGTCATGGGTCGTACAGACGGACCCTCATAATGATCTGGTCATGGGTCGTTCAGACGAACCATCATAATGACCTGGTTATTACAGGAGACTTGTGAACTGTTTCACTCGCGCTCATTTCGCGAACTGAAAATTTTTGTTGTGAAGACTTGATTAAATTGCTGAGGGTAGCCACTTTACCGAAGGAAGGCCGGTACGGTGCCAGCTTCACCAGTGGTAGGATGGCACAGTGCCCACCTTCACAGTGGCAGGAGGGTACAGTGCCAACCTCACCAGTGATAGGACGGTGAAGTGCCCTCCTCACCAGTGATAGGACGGTACAGTGCCCACCTCACCAGTGATAGGACGGTACAATGCCCACCTTCACAGTGGTAGGACGGTACAGTGCCCGCCTCACTAGTGGTAGGCCGGTGCATTGCCCACCTTCACAGTGGTAGGATGGTACAGTGCCCTCCTCACCAGTGGTAGGACGGTACAGTGCCCACCTCACCAGTGGTAGGACGGTGAAGTGCCTTCCTCACCAGTGATAGGACGGTACAGTGCCCACCTCACCAGTGGTAGGACGGTACAGTGCCCTCTTCACCAGTGATAGGACGGTACAGTGCCCACCTCACCAGTGGTAGGACGGTACAGTGCCCTCCTCACCAGTGGTAGGACGGTACAGTGCCTACCTCACCAGTGGTAGAACAGTTACAGTGCCCACCTCACCAGTGGTAGGACGGTACAGTGCCCACCTCACCAGTGGTAGAACGGTTACAGTGCCCTCCTCACCAGTGGTAGGACGGTACAGTGCCCACCTCACCTGTGGTAGAACGGTTACAGTGCCCTCCTCACCAGTGGTAAGACGGTACAGTGACTACATCACCAGTGGTAGAACGGTTACAGTGCCCTCCTCACCAGTGGTAGGACGGTACAGTGCCTACATCACCAGTGGTAGAACGGTTACAGTGCCCTCCTCACCAGTGACAGGACGGTGGCACTGCCCACCTCACCAGTGACAGGACGGTGGCACTGCCCACCTCGTCAGTGACAGGACGGTGGCAGTGCCCACCTCGTCAGTGACAGGACGGTGGCAGTGCCCACCTCGTCAGTGACAGGACGGTGGCAGTGCCCACCTCGTCAGTGACAGGACGATAGCAGTGCCCACCTCGTCAGTGACAGGACGGTGGCAGTGCCCACCTCGTCAGTGACAGGACGGTAGCAGTGCCCACCTCGTCAGTGACAGGACGGTAGCAGTGCCCACCTCGTCAGTGACAGGACGGTGGTGGTGCCCACCTCGTCAGTGACAGGACTGTGGCAGTGCCCACCTCGTCAGTGGCAGGACGGTGACAGTGCCCACCTCGTCAGTGACAGGACGGTGGCAGAGCCCACTTCGCCAGTGACAGAACGGTGAAACAGTCATTACTGTGGTAAAACTTTTCTTCATAATTGTTAATTTTATGTCATGAAAATAACTGAATTATATTCCACGATCAAGTTGTGTTGTGTGATGACTTGCTTCTCATGCCTCCGCCCACACAGCAGCCAGACCGCCTGCCTCCCTCCCTGCACGCCCACACAGCAGACCACCTGCCTACCTGCACGCCCATGCAGCAGACTAGCCTGCCTGCCTGCACGCCCACACAACAGACCGCCTGCCTACCTGCACGCCCACACAGCAGACCTGCCTGCCTGCCTGCCTCCACGCCCACACAGCAGACCTGCCTGCACGCCCCCACCAGACCGCCTGCCTGCCTGCACGCCCACACAGGAGGCTGCCTGCTTGCCTGCACGCCCACACAGGAGGCTGCCTGCTTGCCTGCACGCCCACACAGCAGACCGCCTGTCTTCCTGCACGCCCTTACAGCAGACTTGCCTGCCTGCACGCCCACACAGCAGACCTACCTGCCTGCACGCCCACACAGCAGACCTCCTGCCTGCACGCCCACACAGCAGACCACCTGCCTACCTGCACGCCCACACAGCAAACCGTCTGCCTGCACGCCCACACAGCAGGCCGTCTGCCTGCACGTCCACACAGCAGGCCGCCTGCTCGCTCGATGTGTGCCAGCCGCTAACCAGGGTGTGGGCTTCCCCATCATCACCCCCCCACCCCCCACCTTCCCTCTAGCCGCGTCCTGGTAACCCTGATCGACCCCTTCCCCCCCAAGACAGTTATATTTTTTCCCTGAAGATCGTACTGTGTTGTGGATGAGAAGGAAAACGGTGCGTGTAGTATTCTCGTACTGACCCTTGAACAAGACGGGTACGACCCCTTGAACACGACCGTATGACCGTTGAATACGTGGCTAAGACCATAAAACACGGCGGTATGACCTTTGAACACGACGGTAAGACCCTTGAACACGACGACACGATCTTTGAACAAGACAGGCACGACCCTTGAATACGACGTTATGACCGTTAAATACGTCGCTACGACCATGAAACACGACGGCACGACCTTTGAACACGACGGTGCGACCACTGAACACCTACCGACCCTTTAAAACGACGGCACGACTCTTGGGTATGATGGCCTGGCGCTGACCTTACCCATAAAGGTCATGTCAAAGGTCAGGAAATTATAGCAAAGGGGCGTACCGTCGCCCTCGAGGGTCGTGCTTGTATCACACCGTCATGCACGGGTGATGACGGGCACCGCCGGCCCGTGCTAGTGTGCCACCTGGCTCTGGGTGCCTGGCTCAGCGTTAAGACTCCTCCTGCCGTATTTTTACACACGTTATTTTGTGTGTGTGTGTGTGTGTGTGTGTGTGTTCAGGGTGGTGCTACCGGCGGCCGACCGAGCCGGCGTCGCTCCTGCACCAACGACCCGTAACTCTGTCAGGGAACTCGAGGTGAAGTGGGACTTGGAAGGTAAATTTCAAGGAAGACGTTTACGGTGGGCGGAAAGTGTTGGACCCACATTGTTAGATCAGCATAGGAAGGTGCTGTTGTGGAGGATACACCGTGTGTAGTGCGGTACGGCGCTGTTGTGGAGGATACACCGTGTGTAGTGCGGTACGGCACTGTTGTGGAGGATACACCGTGTGTAGTGCGGTACGGCACTGTTGTGGAGGGTACACTGTGTGTAGTACGGTACGGCACTGTTGTGGAGGATACACCGTGTGTAGTACGGTACGGCACTGTTGTGGAGGATACACCGTGTGTAGTACGGTACGGCACTGTTGTGGAGGATACACCGTGTGCAGTGCGGTACGGCACTGTTGTGGAGGATACACCGTGTGTAGTGCGGTACGGCACTGTTGTGGAGGATACACCGTGTGTAGTACGGTACGGCACTGTTGTGGAGGATACACCGTGTGTAGTACGGTACGGCACTGTTGTGGAGGATACACCGTGTGTAGTGCGGTACGGCACTGTTGTGGAGGATACACCGTGTGCAGTGCGGTACGGCACTGTTGTGGAGGATACACCGTGTGTAGTGCGGTACGGCACTGTTGTGGAGGGTACACTGTGTGTAGTGCGGTACGGCACTGTTGTGGAGGGTACACTGTGTGTAGTGCGGTACGGCACTGTTGTGGAGGATACACAGTGTGTAGTGCGGTACGGCACTGTTGTGGAGGGTACACTGTGTGTAGTGCG
Organism: Panulirus ornatus; assembly: GCF_036320965.1. Lineage (NCBI taxonomy): Eukaryota > Metazoa > Arthropoda > Malacostraca > Decapoda > Palinuridae > Panulirus > Panulirus ornatus. The sequence goes on along the minus strand of NC_092243.1, from coordinate 43,720,492 downwards.
GTACGGCACTGTTGTGGAGGGTACACTGTGTGTAGTGCGATACGGCACTGTTGTGGAGGATACACTGTGTGTAGCACGGTACGGCACTGTTGTGGAGGATACACCGTGTGTAGTGCGGTACGGCACTGTTGTGGAGGGTACACTGTGTGTAGTGCGGTACGGCACTGTTGTGGAGGATACACCGTGTGTAGTGCGGTACGGCACTGTTGTGGAGGATACACCGTGTGTAGTGCGGTACGGCACTGTTGTGGAGGATACACCGTGTGTAGTGCGGTACGGCACTGTTGTGGAGGGTACACTGTGTGTAGTGCGGTACGGCACTGTTGTGGAGGATACACCGTGTGTAGTGCGGTACGGCACTGTTGTGGAGGATACACTGTGTGTAGTGCGGTACGGCACTGTTGTAGAGGGTACACTGTGTGTAGTGCGGTACGGCACTGTTGTAGAGGATACACCGTGTGTAGTGCGGTACGGCACTGTTGTGGAGGGTACACTGTGTGTAGCGCGGTACGGTACTGCTGTGCAGGGTACACTGTGTGTAATGCGGTACGGCACTGTTGTGGAGGGTACACTGTTTGTAGTGCGGTACGGCGCTGTTGTGGAGGGCACTTAGGTGTGGAAAACGGGAGGGCACTGTTGTGGAGGGTATCCTGGGTTTATTACGGTATGTCACTGCTGTTTTAGGTACGCTGGATGAAGTATGGTAGCGCTAGCAGGTAGAGGTGTTATGGACACGATACGGTACTAAGAAAGACGGCTATAAGCACACTTAACATATTAAGTTACTGCACTGCTTTCGTAGGTACACTGGTCAGAGTACGGCGCTACAACGCTGCCGTGGTTACTGTGAACATTGTGATACTGCACTGCTCCTGAACACAGTACGGTACTGCACTGTCATCACTGAACCCTGGACGACGGGTACCATGGTGGACAACGCCCTGGGACACGCTTGATCGAAGCTGTTCCGACCCATGAGTCTTGATTGGTAGAGACACATGGGTTTGGCACAGCTTCGACTCAAGTCTCAAACTGGGCCTTTGTTGACTTACTGTGTCCGAGACTTTTATCCACTTCTCTGCCTGGTGGAAGCTTGTCCCCGGCGCACGACGGTAACTGTGGCGACGTGATGAGAATCTGACGTAAGGATAGTGAAGGGACGGTAAGGTAAGGGAAAATGCTATGGTCACCAATTGTTCGATCGCTCAGCAGGAAGACCCCCTCAATTAATGACTTCAGTGGGTTGTAGAACGTGTTGAGTTGCCCCGCATGAGCATCATACATAGTGAGAGTGTTTGTGGGGTTAGAGTTATCCTCCACACATGAGGAAGGTGTTCAAGATGTTTCTGTGTTGGTGAATATGACTTACGTTGACGGCCTTAGTGACCCTTGCTGTTGATTGGCTTAAAACCCACCCAAACAACCCACCAACCACCCTTCCGCCCATCCGTCTTACTATTACAGAAACATGCTTCACTGATGTACTACCATCGCGTAATTTAATATCATTTAACATATGAGACAAGATAGATCAGTCCTTCACATCTATTTCTGTAATCACGTCAGTGTAAAGCTGCTAAAACATAAGTAGCCATTTTCCAAAGTTGATAATGAGGCAAAGCTAAACTGATAAGAGTTCCCAGAGCTAAACTCAACTGATGAGTCACCAGAGCTAAACTAGACTTATCTTTATATTTACACACAGTATTTTATCACGTACACATAGTCACAGACCATTCTCACCGCTGGGTCAGCCTGTACCTGTGTCAGACGCAGAGTAGCGAGCCAGCAGGAGGTAGTGTCGCCCATCCAGGTGTACAGCACAGACGGAGTGGCTCCTCAGACACAGGCTGAGCCCAGCAGGAGGTAGTGTCGCCCATCCAGGTGTACAGCACTGGCGGAGTGGCTCCTCAGACACAGACTGAGCCCAGCAGGAGGTAGTGTCACCCATCCAGGTGTACAGCACGGGCGGAGTGGCTCCTCAGACACAGGCTGAGCCCAGCAGGAGGTAGTGTCACCCATCCAGGTGTACAGCACGGGCGGAGTGGCTCCTCAGACACAGGCTGAGCCCAGGTGTTGGTCATGACTCGACCTCCACAGTGGGGTTGCTGGAGTTAACATAAACCGTAATGTTCGTCGTTTTAAAGGGTTTATTGTGACTGTTCTCAATTATGGTTTACATAAAACCTGTGAATGATCATAGGTTTTCTATGTGATTCTGTTGTTAACATCTTTTTGTGGTGAAGGTTTAAGTCTAGGTTTTATTGAAGTATACGTGACCTCATTTTCTTCATTTTTCAGATATATACATAAATCTGTCATCCAGTATATGTACGTATGTGTTTTTCTTACATACTACTATCTCTTTTCTTAACCCTTTAAACTGTCTTGCTGATCACATATTCTTTTTTCGGTTAATGTAATTTATACATTGATTATTACTGTAAAGAGCCAGTAAACTTCCCCAGCCATTGTCCTTAACTTTCTGCTACCCAAACTGTCATACTGTGTGCGAGTTAGGAATATTTTATTATGGTCTGTAAGTCTCTCCCACCCCCACATCTCGATCTGTGACCAAACTACTAGGTTATTCTCTCTCTCTCTCTCTCTCTCTCTCTCTCTCTCTCTCTCTCTCTCTCTCTCTCTCTCTCTCTCTCTCTCTCTCTCTCTGCACAGCACATACTAGAACATGGTCGGTACACAGTACCATCCACTTCCCCTCCCAGATGATCTGGCCAACATGCACAGCACCTGTCTGTGTGGAGGTTTCACTTCCCCCACCGTGCATGACTCACACCCAAGATCCCCGAGGTGAACTACTCATAATTGAACTGCTCCCCTTTCAACATCCTCAGCCTACGCAACCACGCCAATGAGACTCAATCCTCCACCTCCAGGAGCCAGTCTCGCCAGACAATAGTGTTAGGCACGCTAGCACTGTGTACAAGAACCACCTAGAGCACACACACCACAAACTCTCCTCTAACCCATTCTCATAACTCGACACCTCCTCCACCCAACCTACACAGACAGCCTCAGGAAGAAAAACTCCCACACTACAGGAAAGCAGATTAGCCAGGATTTACTTAGTATGTGGGATCCAAACTCCATAACATCATTGTAGATGACTACTCATCCCTCTATCATGCCATCTCATACTAAACCAACGTCACCAACCAAGCTAGCGAAAACCACAATACCACAAGGATATGGAAAGAAATGAAACACAGAATTTACCCCACAAGTTACACATCTCATAAACCAAAGAAAACCAGCTCATAGAGAAGTACGTGCCACTGATAGAAATTACAGAACAAACCATCACGTAACTCAGTGGAAGGCAGAGAGCACGGTAGCTCTCCTTCCTCAGCCTAGTGGACCTCAAGACACTGAGCATCGAGCTCTGGCTAATGCTAATGTCCACGCCTCCTGCACCAATCCAGCCCACAAACATGAAGCCCCTCTGGCTCAGTCCAGTGACATCCCATCTTCCAAGGAGCACAAACAAATCCTCATGGAACACCACTCAGAAATCAGCAACGAACCAACCACAGCTGTAACCAGGAAAGTCATGAAGAACCTACACAGGATCCATCCAAACACAACTGACCACCCATCCTTCACTCCTACTAATATAAGCAATGCAATTAAAACCTAAATGAACTCTGCTGCTCCAGGCCCTGACAACATATCAGGCTTTCACATAAAACACTTTAGTGCAGTTATAATCAAGACACTTACAGATAGAAACTTGCCAATATGGTAACAATGCTAAAACCCACCAAACCACCCAACTCTCACTCTTCTTACCACACTATATCACTTCTCTCCTCACTGCCCAAACTCTGAAAAACTGGTCCACTACAGAATGAGACAAAGTATCCCACTCTAACGTACACAACGTGGGTTCAGACCGAATCCCTCCAGTACCACACTACACACAGGCCTCACGCAACATTATCTTAAAAGGCTTCAACCAACCACAACTCCCTTTTGCCTCCCCTACCACACGGTATTAGTGGCAATATATGAGAACAAAGCGTATGACACTGTCCCCCAACACATCCTTGATACTACGCTCTCCATCAGTGACAAAAAGGAGTTGGACAGCTTTATAACAAGCCACCATGCCAGAGTCACTCACAAAGGTCTCACCTCCAGAACCCTGAAGCTCTGTAGTGAAGTTCCCCAAGGAGCAGCTCTTTCTCCAACCCTCTTCCGTCTCTTCCTGCATGACTTACCATTCCCTCCTGCAGACCCCAGTGTAGGTGAGCTTACAATCACGTCACATCACCCTGACACTACACTAAAGCATCAACAAACAACAGTACATAGGTGGAACAATGACTCACCCAGAACAGAATGTCTGCATCTCCACAGGAATCTTCAGTCACTCTCTAATCCTCAGACAGACACGAATCTAACCTGCACCTTCCCTTCACCTTGAACGTCCAATCGTTCCCGCTCAACAAGACATCAGTTATTATAGACATTACATACGCCTCACACACGACACTCGCTCCTCACAACACCAAAGCAAAACACAAAGTACCCTGAGAACAGTAACAGGCGCCAGATTTGGACAAGAATAAGAATTTCTTAGCGTCCTCTACAAGCGCTTCATCTGCTTCAACCTAAACTACACCGCATCTGCCTGGTTATCCACCTTGTCAAAAACAGTATATAAGAAAGCTGCAGACCACACAAAACAGAGCACGCGGAACAATCACTGGCTGTCTAGCAGCCACAAATACTGAATACCTTCACAGCTATACAAAGACAAACCACCTCAATATATTCGGTATTTAATTCTCTGCAACGCCACCGGACTCCTCTCATCATTACCACTCCACAGCTACCCACCACTCCCCAAGTAAACATGAAATGCTTACTCCTGTCTGGCACTTCAGCAGCCTGCTCTCACAGATTCCCCGACCCCCAGCAAACACAACACTGATCAGACTCCTACACACCGACAAGCTGCAAACACTCTTATCCACCACCACAGTGACCCCACCGGACGTACATCTGAGACCACACTCCCCAGACAAATGCGAGTTACGACTCCTCATGCCACTCTGATGACCCCGAACACTTGCTCCTAAATTGTCCTGCACTCGTCTCACGCGAGCACCTCACTCTTGGCCTCTGGTCCCGCCCAGTGAACGTGGCTAACTTATAAAGCATTGAGGGAGCTCCGTACAAGGGGTCAGGAAGGTATATATATATATATATATATATATATATATATATATATATATATATATATATATATATATATATATATATATATATTAAACAGTGATAAAGAAATAAGCCACAGACAGGGACATGGAGAACGTAAGAGCTTGTGGTCGACATTTCCCAGGTAGTTACCTTGTTGATGGATGTTAATAATATTCTCTGTGTTATTAGTTAAGCTTTATAGTGATGTAACTCCTGGTGCTGGGGGCAGGTTTAGGGTGAATTAACGTTACATCTGAGGTGGGTTTACAGAGAGCTGAGCTCTGGTTCTGGGGCAGGTCTGCAGTGAGGTGAACCCTAGTGTTAGGATTTTGATTTGTGTCGGCCTCCCTGGCAAATTTATCGTGCCGCCCATGCTCATGCTGTGAGCGGCAGCGCAAAAGGATTACAGGGGTCACAGAGTGGGTTAATGTTACATAAGATGTTACAATTCGTATATCAGTACATACATTACATAGTTTCATATGGTAAGTTTTACCGACTAAATGCAAAAAGCGAATACAAATTTAATACCCACTTAAGAATCCACTTATAATCTTCACTTTTAACACAAGTGTTGGGAGAGGTTTACTCTCCCATCCTGTATACGGAGGAGCGAGCGGGGCAGCGTGAGGCAAGGTGAGAAGATAGGGCCAGGGCTAGGGTGTTGTGGGTAAGGCAAGGTGAAGGAGTAGGGGCTAGGGCATGAGTGTTGTGGGTGAGGGAGTTTGAGGAGGAGGAACGAGGACTGCGGTGTTATGGTTGAGGCCAGAGAGTGAGGGGAAGGGACTCGGCTGCGGCGCTGTGGGTGAGGTAGTATGAGGAGGAGGGGCTTGAGCTGGGGTGTCGTGGGTGAGAGAGGGGGGGTGATGGAGCATGGCTTGGGTGGAGGTGTTGCAGGTGAGTCAGAAAATATATAACCTGGATATAAGTGGATCGTGGAGAGCTTGGGTGTAGGCTCTGGGTGTCATGGCCACGTAGGATGCTCAGGGGAGACTGTATAAGTAATGTGACTTGTGTTGCGCTGCTCTTAAGAACCTGCCTGGTTATGCCAGTCCATGTTCCCTCTTGTGTCAAGGACGAGCCTGAGGCTTGGACGCTGACCTGGGGCTGGGGTGCTGACCTGAGGCTGGATTGTTGACCTAAGGTTAGGATGATGATCTGAGGTTTGGATGCTAACCTAAGGCATTGGTATTGACCTGAGGCTGGGGTGTTGCTGACCTTGGGTGCTGAATTGACCCCTATAGTGCTCACCTCAGGTCATTGTGGTCAGTTGAAGCTGGGATACTTTGGTGAATCTTGGGTGTCCATCTTAATCTTGTTTAGTTACTGTGGTGTTCACACACGGCTGTGATGGGCGAGGCTGCTCACATGATGTACCTTCCTCAGCTGCTTCACACGCTGCATTTAACTATGGAGGAATCATAACATGGTAGTGTCCAGTCGCGTCAGGAAATTCACACGCAACATCCTGAAATGTGACATGTCTCGTCCCTGTAACCTGAGATGTGACATGTCTCGTCCCTGTAACCTGAGATGTGATATGTCTCGTCTCTGTAACCTGAAATGTGACATGTCTCGTCCCTGTAACCTGAGATGTGATATGTCTCGTCTCTGTAACCTGAGATGTGACATGTCTCGTCTCTGTAACATGAGATGTGATATGTCTCGTCCCCGTAACCTGAGATGTGACATGTCTCGTCTCTGTAACCTGAGATGTGACATGTCTCGTCTCTGTAACCTGAGATGTGATATGTCTCGTCTCTGTAACCTGAGATGTGATATGTCTCGTCCCTGTAACCTGAGATGTGACATGTCTCGTCCCTGTAACCTGAGATGTGACATGTCTCGTCTCTGCAACCTGAGATGTGACATGTCTCGTCCCTGTAACCTGAGATGTGATATCTCGTTCCTGCAACCTGAGATATGTAACTCAAGTTCCATTCCAGGTTTAGGTTGGCCACATTCAGTATAGCAGAGACATTTAGATTTTAAACTACTTCTCCAGATTTTAAACTACTTCTCCAGTGACATGTATCTGTACGTACACTGTATCTGTACATACACTGTATCTGTACGTACACTGTATCTGTATGTACACAAATCCCTTTGAACCTGTGATCCTCCTGCACACCTGGAGCTGTCACAGTCTGCTCTGTGAGCCATTCAGTTACTTTTCGACAACGTCGGTAGATCTGGTGCATCAACATTACCATGCAGGAGGGGAGACACATGACGCTTCAACACCCTGCCACCTGTCGGGCCACCACGACGCGACACATTCTCGAAGAAGAAGAAGAAGGAATTGTACAAGATGAAGGACGTCTCCCTACCAGACAGAGAACTCCCGTCGCCTCGTAAACACCACAGACTTCAGCTACCCTCCGTATATAGCAAGGGGACGACACTCGCCCAGAATGTGGTCATGAACACAAACAAGGAAGGTTCTGATACACCGGGGTATCTTAAACGATCGCCTGACACCACTCTGCATCTGGACACACCCACAACCGACTCGTCCCGCAAATAGCAAGGCATCCTGCAGTGAGCTAATTATCCATCGATCATTGATAAGAAAGACACTTGGCTTCATTAAACTCCCAACATGTCTGGTAATTGTACCAGTAACACTCAAGCCCAAGTATTATAACAGCGCCACCAGAGATTACCCAAGTTAATGTTTATGAGGAAGCAACATCATTATCATCAACGCTAAACATACTGCTGCTCCACCACACGAGGTCACATAACGGAACATCAGCATCACCTGCAGCATCACCTGTCAAGCAGTGACACTGTCAGCACAACTCACTGAGAACGTGCCCTACTTAGCCCAACTTGCACCCTCACAAACTAAACTGTTATCTCGAAACATACCACCACAACCCCCACCACTACCACCAGCTCAAGGACAGACACCACAACGAGGATAAAATTACACACTTACATGTTTATATAATGAGGTCAAGTATTGAGGCCATCTGCCTGCCTCTCCCCCGTGATGATAATCCCTCATCTTCCTCGTGGTTCATGGCCCCGTCAGCCGTCCCCTCCCCGCTGGTCTCCAGTCCCTGGTCCCGTGTCGCTGTAGCTGCTGTGGGTACTGCTTTCCCCTCCCGTGGTCACCTGAGGCTGGGTGCTGATCTGAGCCATGGTTACTCACGGAAGGCAGGACTGAGTTTGGCTGCTCACCTTACACTGTAGGGATTATTTAAGACTGCTCCTGCTGACTCGAGGCTGGGGTGTTCCCCGGTGGCTGGGATGTGATCTGACTAACTTGCTGATTGGAGGCGGTGCTGCTGGCCTGAGGAGATGGGATGCTAATGGAAAGTTCGGTTTGCTGACCTAAGGAAGCTCATGCTGACGTGCAGCACTGTGTGACCTGTGCTGGTTGACGTGGGGTATTTTATGTTTTGATGGGGGCTTCTGTACAGGGATCATGGACCATGTACATTGTCATGGTGCCAACACCATGTCGAGGAAAAGTACCTCGGCTGGGGAACTATAGGACACTATAGGCCACGTCTGGACACGTGGACAGTGACCTGGAGCCGTAAGACACCGTCACGTAGTGTGTAGTGAAGAGATAGTTCGTTAAGGCAACACAAATTGCAGTGTTCATGCTGCTCTGCCCTTCACTGTTGCTGTATCCAAGCATCGTGCAGCTGTAGGGTGGAGCGCCTCCGAAACCATCTTAAGATAAGAAGGTAAGGTAAGGTAAGCCCTACACTCTTTCCCTTTCATTGCTCCTTGATGGGTGAACTGAGAATGATCAAGACACTTCCTGTTATACCTTGTAACACCAGTACCTTGTAACACTAGTATCTTGTAACACCAGTGCTAGGAAGAAATCCTTTTTTTTATGCATCCAATATTTATCGTTCAAGGAGATGAAAAACAAATCTGAAGGAGCTTTGATGAAATTGTGAAAATATGATGATCCTAAGAAGGCGTTGCGTCCGTGCCTGGCAGCCATGCCTGCCGTGCTACGTCACTAGTGACGGCTCCTACAGGAGCAGACCCAACACGAGGTACCCTGCAGCCGTCTTGCCCGTGGCTGATCAAGTGAGGAAATTAAATATAGTTCTGAGCAACTCTGTGTCCGGCCGAGACCACCATACCTGGGTCACGAGGCTACACTGCACCACACTGATCACTCTTGTTTACGCAATGTTCTCATTGGTGATGAACAGTGACATCTTTCTACACTGCTGTTGACCGGTGGGGAACAGTGACATCTTTCTACACTGCTGTTGACCGGTGGGGAACAGTGACATCCTTGTAGTGGAAAACAGTGACATCCTTCTACACTGCTGTTGACTTTGGGGGAACAGTGACATCTTTCTACACTGCTGTTGACTTTGGGGGAACAGTGACATCTTTCTACACTGCTGTTGACTGGTGGGAAACAGTGACATCCTTGTAGTGGAAAACAGTGACATCCTTCTACACTGCTGTTGACTGGTGGGAAACAGTGACATCTTTCTACACTGCTGTTGACTGGTTGGGAACAGTGACATCCTTCTACACTGCTGTTGACTGGTGGGGAACAGTGACATCCTTCTACACTGCTGTTGACTGGTGGGAAACAGTGACATCCTTCTAGTGGAAAACAGTGACATCCTTCTACACTGCTGTTGACTGGTGGGAAACAGTGACATCCTTCTACACTGCTGTTGACTTTGGGGGAACAGTGACATCCTTTTACAATGTGTTGACTGGTGGGAAACAGTGACATCCTTCTAGTGGAAAACAGTGACATCCTTCTACACTGCTGTTGACCGGTGGGAAACAGTGACATCCTTCTACACTGCTGTTGACTTTGGGGGAACAGTGACATCCTTCTGCACTGCTGTTGAGTGGTGGGGAACAGTGATATGTTTCTACAGTGGTGACTTAGGAAGGGTTTAGCTGAAGCAAATCATCAGCCGACGACAGTGTGGCATGTCCTCATCCATCCTGTGTGATCTCGGAGTAATGTTGTGTGTGGTTGCTAGCCTTCTGTTTATATCAACCTTGACATGTAGACATTTTTTTGTGACCATAACAGAAACACCACGAAAATTGGAGGGGGGGGGGATAACGTAAAGAAAAGAACACGGGATACGAGAGCCTTGCTTGAGACGGCCTGTGTATATAATAATGTATATGTGTGTGTGAGCCACACTGAACGCTACACTACAGCATAGTGTAGTGTGTCTGGCTGCCTTATACGCCCACCCTGCTGATAGCTGCTTCTTTTTGGTCAAACCTCGTTTGATTTTTTTCCTTGTAGATGAAAGACGAACATGTGAGGCTTTATCTGGTGTGTATCAGCTGACAATCCTTCCATCATGGCTGTGCGGTATACTACGTGCACGGCCGCTGCTTGGGTCGGGGTTTGTGAGGGACAGACTCCTCGTTCCTTCCACCCATGATATTGATTTAGCTTTTCCCATTATTTCCTGTGTTATCATTTATTATATCTTTCTAAGATTCTCTTCTCCTTCTACATGTTTTGTATAACCTTGTGTAGACCGTAGCACCATCTTGGTTTTAGCGCCACCACCGATCGCTTCATCCTGGCTTGTGTTATGAAGGAATTTTAATTGTTGAGCCGTAGGCAGCAGTGACTGCCTTCCATAACGGTAACTCAGGGAAGGATTCAGTTGAAGGAAGTCTTCCTTCATGTACAGACTTCATCCCGCTTCCTCCTCTGCTGATATAGGTCCAGGAACCCTTCGTGCGTGTGTTACACTCGCTGTGGCCATTGGATACACAACAGACTCAGACCAAACCCAGCAGGTTCCACCAGGAAGGCCCCTCACGGCCACCTTAACTTTGCCTGGCCTGTGGTGCTCAGGTCAGGTGTGGACCACGAGTGCCGGAGCCTCGCTCACGACAATCAACACAGCAGCGCCCGGCTGGGTGTTAGAGTGGACTCAGTTTACCTTCGGACCCTCTGGTGGAAGGTGTATGTACTGAGGCTCCGCTTGAGTTTACTGATATTTAAGTCCCCCTCTCGACGTATGAGAAGTTCGTGTAATATAGAAATGTTTTATGGAGACCGTGTGAAAAGCACCGTCGAAATTTTAAATGAAACATAAATAATTAATATTAGAACCTTTATAGAATTTTCTGAAACATTTCGCACGATGGACGTCCATTAGTTATCATCAGCCATAATATTGTAATATTCCAGAAGTGAAGATGGATACAAGTTTATTACAGAGCCTCTTATGGTCCGGCCCATGCGCCCCACAAGACCCTTCCTAAGGCTGACTCAGTCCTACTTGTTACCTTTTACTTCAGTAAGGCAGCAGGAGACGACCTCAGGAGCTGTGGTTGTACTAGTGTTGGCCAGTGCATGTAGATGTAGCGGCTGTGGTGTGAACTGTGGCGGTAAGTACATGCTTGCGTGTGAGCACAAGCACGACCCGGCAGCCGAGTGTTATTATCTCTGTGGGCGGAGCGTAAAGTGTGCAGGCAAAGCTGGCAAGCGCTCCCACACCCCTCCCTCCTGCCCGCCCGCACGCCCGCCTGCTCGCCCTACACCTCCCACCCATCACCCCTCCCTCCCACCCGCCCGCCCGCCTGCCTGCCCTACCCCACACCCTTCACCCCCGCATCGCCCGCCCGCCCGCTCCACACGATCTTCCCCGACGTCACGGAATATGAAGGACGGCTGATTTCCCTGTCAGTGAGGGGTACGTCGTGCTTGCCTGTTTTTTTTGGGGGAAGCTGTCGTTCTTGTTTGCAAGAGGACCATCCTTCCTCTCTGTGAGAAAGCCTCTGTACCTGTCTGTGTTGGGGGATCGTTGTGCTTGTCTGTGTGGGGATCATCGTACTTGTCCCTTGGGTTGGCCTTCGTACCTGTCTGTGAGGGTAGTTGGTCATCACCGTATGTACGACATATGTCGTGTAACCTGTACCTACAGAGGCTGGCCATACTTGTCTGTGAGAGCGCCAACCTTCTTAAATGTTGGTGAAGTCGTGTTCTGGTCGCCACGAGGACCGTCGTCAGCGTCAGCAGGAGGACCGGTACGTCATCACTGTCTGTGTGACGGTTTTGCAACCCCTCCTCCCCGTCCTCCTTTTTTGTCAGAGGCTCCTGCCACAGCTGGAAGTCCATATCAAAACAAGGTCTTGAAAATGAACCATAAAGAACGGCTTAAGGTAAACAGAAATAAGGAGAAAAAGGTCTTTAAGGAGGTGGTAGACCTGCCTTCTATTGGGAAAGCCATGAGAAGACAGAGCACTCAAGAGCAAAGCCATGCAGGGAAAGAAACAGACATCGCAATGGTCCATATCCGGTTGACAACAGTAATCATGTGAGACACTTGCTAGCCAAGTATTGCGTGTTACACGTAATTAAACGACCGATTTCTCAGCGTTTCTGTATCCTGTGAGCGAGTCTGCAATAGCGAAGGTGCGCACACTCTGGCCGACCACAGGAACAACATTGTCACAGCGGACGGAAGTGGCGACTAGAAGTCTTCAAAATCCCAGTCATCAGGAGCAGCCATGCTCCTGCGTCGTGCCCAGTCAGTCATCAGGAGCAGCCATGCTCCTGCGTCGTGCCCAGTCAGTCATCAGGAGCAGCTATGCTCGGTGATAGAGTCACCTGCTGCACTACAGTGAATATACGTTATAAAGGTGGAAGAAGTGGATACAGCGGCCACAACTGGTGCTCGGTGGTGCAGGTGGAACAAAGCGGTCGCCACCGCCACTGGTGCTCGGGGGTGTTTGCGCCAGCCATGTGCACAGTTGCAACATGAGACAAGTTGTAAACAGAGGGGAGACAGAGGAAAGCTGTGTTGCATGAAATAGTTGGTCAACTGAGACCATTAAGTGAAAGTAGTGTGTGTGTGTGTTTGTGTGTGATGACAGCCACTGGTACGGTGACATATAACGTCCATGTACCTTCCTGCAAGCCATACACACAACCCAGTCAGTTATATATATATATATATATATATATATATACCCTAAACGAAACGTATGAGGAGGTTGACAGAAAAACACCTTTATAAGTACTGCTGTAGAAATATATTTATGAGATGTGGAATGTATTTTTGTACGTAAGAAAACTCGTATTGAAAATACATAAGAAATATCAGTTGTGTTATCTGAGAATATACAACTTGAGGGTCCAGGGTCAGGGTGGTGAACCTGGGGGAGGGGAAGATGGTATCGCCGGGTGGGGGCGCTGCCGTGCTGTCGTGGGGTAGACGGGTAGGAGGGGCGGGTTAATTTCCGGGCCCATGACAACTTTCCCGCGTGAGTACCACCACCACCACCACCACCACGCTGGTGTTAGCTGTGGCCACACACTCCCGACACTTGCCTGCTGCTGTTGCGGCACTGCCTCCGCCTCACTGCTGCAGCAGCCAATAAGATGCGCCAGTCAGAGCAGCAGGCCGCGTCATCTGCACTGATGACCAACAGTTTAGAGCTCTCGATCACTTGACAGAGTTACGAGTGAGGTTGAGGAATGACACACGAACACAGGGGGGAAGATAACCAGAGATTATCAGATTACTGCAGGAACTCAGGGACGATGTATCTGATTGTGAGGGACGCCCATCATCCAAGGGACATGAAGGTGCTGATCTTCAGCTTAACGCTGTTATTACATACCGCTCACATACTCTAGAACGAAGCCGAACTTGCAACAGAGCCAGTCAACCATAGGTGACAAGTGAGATTAAAGACACGACAAGGATAAGAGGAGTGAGTAAGGGCGACTGGTGCAGAAGCATGGGTTCCGTGAGTGAGGTGGTGTTGAGTACGGAGCCTTGAGTTAGGTGTTGATGATAGCGTAAGTGCTAAGATTGGATGTTGATAGATAGTTGACTTCAGATAAAGGTGTTGAGCCTGTTTTACATTGCAAGGAGGAGTATCAGTTGAGGTGGTGCACAAAAGATATACCCAGCTAGGTCGTCACGATGTGTGTATCGCATTGTATACATCATTACCAGCACTGACGCGGGGAGGAGTAAGGATAGAAAAATTGTGGAGGCTGCGGGAGAACGGTGACTGAGACGGAAGTTGTAGAGCCATACAGGGTCCTCCGCCAGGCTAGGAAGGGTCCTGGTGAGGTCTGGTGAGTGACGGCCTCTACCAGGAGTGTGTGTGTGTGTGTGTGTGTGTGTGTGAGTGTGTGGTACTGATGGTAGTGCCATTGCTCTACTAACTACAGTACTGTTGCGTAGATTTCTTTATTGTTGACATTGGTCTTGCCTACTACTGAATGATACATATCCTTATTATCTGTATTTGCTGGACTTGATTATACGTCTGTGATGATGGTGATGTGCAGTGTTACCTAACAGTAATAGTGATGATGCGAGTATAAGGATCTTCACTACGACGGTTGTTGCTGCAGCTGTAGCGGACGCAGTGCTACCAGTCACTGCTCACACTAGCTAGTGACGTGTACACATGGTTGTTGGCTGGTCATACTGACTGTGCAGTTACGGGGGAACTCCAGGGATTTATTTCAATGCTGTAGCTTCTCTTTGTATCAGTATTATTCTGGTAATATATATATATATATATATATATATATATATATATATATATATATATATATATATATATATATACATATATATATATAGTTTCATTTATGATTACCTCAGGACCTTTTTCTAAAGCCTGCTGCAGCTTAAGGCTGAGCTACTTCCAGTAGCAGGAAAATGTGGACTCCTTTGAAGCGCTACACTCTTTGATGAGACTGTAATACTGATGATGCAACCTTGCCAAAGGGACTTTTAGTTCAAGGACTAACCTTATGCCTGTGAAGTCTCGTAACACACACACACACACACACACACACACACACACACACACACACGCACACGCACAAACACACACATTATATATATATATATATATATATATATATATATATATATATATATATATATATATATATATATATATATACACACACACACACACACACACACACACACACACACACACACACCAAGCCTAATCCACCTACCCATTTTATCGACCAATCTCTAGTGGAGCATGAACAGCTGGGTTGACTGTGGACCGACTACCGTAACTAGGATTCGAACCTTTGCGCTCGACACCAGGCGACCCATGAATGCTTCACGGGCGACGACGCTAACCGCTACACAGATACGGATGTGAGGCATAAGCTATAGACGAGAGTGTACAGAAGAGGATAAAGATGTTGGAAATGAAGTGTTTACAGACAACATGTGGTATGATGAGGGTTGATCTAGTAAGTAAGGATAGGGTAAGAGAGAGAGAGATGTGGAAATAAGAGGATGATGGATGAGAGAGCTGAGGAGGGTGTGCTGAAATGGTTTGGACATATGGAGAGGATGAGTGAGGAAAGGTTAACAAAGAGGATGTGTGTGTCGGAGGTAGAGGGAATAAGGAGAAGCGGGAGACCAAATTGGAATATTACGTGATGGAAAGTTAGACTGAAGGGAGGATATACATATGCAGATGAAGTAGTAGTAATGGTAAAGAGCTGGAAATCATGGATCGAATCAGGGAAAAATACACTTGATAAGATCCCATCTTTTGTGTTCTGAGGGATACGTGATCACATAGGAACGGAAGACAAATGAGGAGGAGGAGAATTGGCCCACGTAATAACAGGAAATAACTGGTAGTTGGCTCATCCAAACAATACATGATGGCCCATTTCCAAGGGTAACTCACGGAAATAAGTTCATAGTAATGTTCCCAGTATATAATCCTCGAGGCTTTTTTTTTTTCAAACTGAGACAGATATACAGTGATGACCCGAAGGGAAACAATCAGGATGGTGGACGAGGCAGTAAGACAACCACTCCAGATCACAGATGATAAACTGCCACTGGGGAATTCATTTATACAGAGAGTGATGGGGGAAACTTAGATTCTCATTGATCTCACAGGATGATCATGGGATTCAAAATAGGTTTGCCGGGGATCGAACCCCAACTAGACAGCATTTGAAAGATAGGAGAAGACAAGTAACGAGTCTGGCAGGATAAGGAAGGAGGGACAGAGTAACCCTGAATATTGTAGACGAGGGTGGAGGCAATCCAAGTCTTCCACTGATTCATGAACAGTAAATATTCACTTAAGGAATATCTGATGATGTTGAGAGATTCAGCGGCAGGGGTTGTAGAGGATGATGTAAGGGTATGAGAGGAACTGAATGACGTGTTCAGAGACGTTTTGACTGGGAGGGCTTGAGATATGGCACCAGGATTATGGGAACTGAGTTACAGAAAAAGGTCCGAGGCTTTCAATGTGTCCACAGTGGAAGAAAGAAGATAAAATGGTGATCTGATCAGAATGTTTCGAAACCAGTTTGATGTCGGCAGTGAACATTTCTCCGTATGGGCAAGGATACCAGGCGATATAGAATGAAGTTCAATAAAAAGCCTTGTTAGTATTGATGTGACTAAGTGCCATTTTTACGACTAGAAAACTAGGTAACTAGAATATTCTGAGAGATGAAATTGTAAATGTGGACGACCTAAATATTTACAAAAGGGATGTGTAATAATATTAAAGGACGATGCAAAGATGAAGCCCCACGAGTGTTCAACTCCCTCCTTGTACAGTACAAATAGTTAATTAATTACACACACACACACACACACACACACACACACACACACACACACACACACACACACAGGATAAACTTGGCAAACACCTAACAGTCAAAATCAACACAACTTTCCCGCACTCGAGAATGTTTACCAGTGTCATTGTGCCTCAGTCCCGCTCGTAACACTGATTGATGTATGTTGGTAACGTAACGCTCAGGGGCTGTTACCAGACCTGGAAACTGTGCTGATGATATATTGTGAGGGACAAGGGAGGATGAGGTGTGAGGGACGGGTTGGGGATTGAAGTGTTTGGGATGGGGTGGATGGTGAGGCGTGAGGAACGTGGTGGGAGGTGAGGTGTGAGAGACTGGGTGAAGGGTGAGGGTTGAGGGACGGATTGGAGGTTAAGGTGTGGTGGACGTGGCTCTAATGACTTATATGATCCACCAACACTGGTGCCACCACCAGTAGTAAGGATGACCCGCCATGTGGTTAGACAAAGCAGCTGGGACAGGATTGTGTAGCCACAGCATGAAGTGCTAGAGGTGAAAAACATATCTAGAATATTAGGATATTGGTCACAGTGGTCAGGAATATTGGTGGAATGGAAGATAATATGCTCTAGATCATTGAGAACGTGAGAGCTTCAATCCCCCCCCCCCCCCTCCCTATATGTATGGGAGGAATTCAACCATTCCCTATGGTGAACGTTAAAATCCCCGAGGTAGAGGATCTCGTCTTGCACGTGAGAGGAATATTTAGATGGCCGAAGAAAGATGTAAAATTTGTTGAAGTAGGAGAATAACATGCGAAACATAGGAAAACAGGGGTAGTTGGAAGCACAGACTTTGAGCCACACAACATTAAAGTTTGGGAACTCGAAGTCCTCGAGGCGTATCACTTGTGTGTTGATTTTGGAATATGTAGACACCACCTTTGAACCGGGATCTGCTCTGTAAACACTCTTGGACGTCTGCCACCGTGACTGTAGTAGATGTACCTCACTCACGTGCTTATCCAGAGTGAGGAAGTACCCAGCCCACCTTGATGTTAAGCTCTTGTATGATTAATTAACTACTTACTGTCATGACCTCCTGGTTCTGTAATATCTTTAGTGTGTCCTCAGCCAAATGACTACCAATCATTTATTTACTTAAATGGCAGGGATGACCCTCCAACACTCGCACCAACACTGGTGGTAAGGATGATCCTCCAACACTAGCACCACCACCAGTGGTAAGGATGATCCTCCAACACTAGCACCACCACCAGTGGTAAGGATGATCCTCCAACACTCGCACCAACGCTGGTGGTAAGGATGATCCTCCAACACTCGCACCAACACTGGTGGTAAGGATGATCCTCCAACACTAGCACCAACACTGGTGGTAAGGATGATCCTCCAACACTAGCACCACCACCAGTGGTAAGGATGATCCTCCAACACTCGCACCAACACTGGTGGTAAGGATGATCCTCCAACACTCGCACCAACACTGATGGTAAGGATGATCCTCCAGCACTAGCACCACCACCAGTGGTAAGGATGATCCTCCAACACTTGCACCAACACTGGTGGTAAGGATGATCCTCCAACACTCGCACCAACACTGATGGTAAGGATGATCCTCCAGCACTAGCACCACCACCAGTGGTAAGGATGATCCTCCAACACTACCACCGACACTGGTGGTAGCGCCTCCGTACGGTCCATAATACCTGCCTCGTAGCGAGGGATTGCCATCATCATCACCGGAGCTTCTACCGCCGGTCACCGGGACCGTACGCATCTCGAGCTTCCATGTTCCGGCACCTTCACCCGGGCCGCAGTGTTCCGGTCACAGAACGCCAGTGTTGTCACCACAGGAGCTCCGTGCTCACCCACATTACTTACCCATCTTGTTAACGTTACCTTTAGCAGCAGCCGTCAGGCTGTGTGTACTGGTGTCAGGCTGTGTGGGCTGGTGTGTCAGGCTGTGTGTACTGGTGCCAGGCTGTGTGGGCTGGTGTGTCAGGCTGTGTGTACTGGTGCCAGGCTGTGTGGGCTGGTGTGTCAGGCTGTGTGTACTGGTGTCAGGCTGTGTGGGCTGGTGTGTCAGGCTGTGTGTACTGGTGTCAGGCTGTGTGTACTGGTGTGTCAGGCTGTGTGTACTGGTGCCAGGCTGTGTGGGCTGGTGTGTCAGGCTGTGTGTACTGGTGCCAGGCTGTGTGGGCTGGTGTGTCAGGCTGTGTGTACTGGTGTCAGGCTGTGTGTACTGGTGTCAGGCTGTGTGTACTGGTGTCAGGCTGTGTGTACTGGTGTGTCAGGCTGTGTGTACTGGTGTGTCAGGCTGTGTGTACTGGTGTCAGGCTGTGTGTACTGGTGTGTCAGGCTGTGTGTACTGGTGTGTCAGGCTGTGTGTACTGGTGTGTCAGGCTGTGTGTACTGGTGTGTCAGGCTGTGTGTACTGGTGTCAGGCTGTGTGTACTGGTGTCAGGCTGTGTGTACTGGTGTGTCAGGCTGTGTGTACTGGTGTCAGGCTGTGTGGACTGGTGTGTCAGGCTGTATGTTGGTGTCAGGCTGTGTGTAGTGGTGTCAGGCTGTGTGGACTGGTGTGTCAGGCTGTATGTTGGTGTCAGGCTGTGTGTAGTGGTGTCTAACAGCCCATGTTCTGACATGAGCTTCTAGTTTTCCTTATGACAAGGAACGAATCTGCAGCTACGTTTTCTAGTTAGAGTTGAGGGAGAAGACCATACAGGCTTTGGTCCTAACATGACAAGAGGAGACGGGGGCTTACTGAGGAGACAAGCGCAGCGTGAGCCTCTCCCTGTCTCTCTAACTCATGTTGGTGTTACTGACAGCTGGCTGGCACAGTGAAAGTGACCACATGTTGATGTGACTTGTAAACACTGGTGTGGATGAACGCCTCAAAACCATAACATATTTTTAATCGTTTTTAACACCCCTTCCCTCCCAACCCCTACCCTACCCTACTCCGTTCCCCAGTGTTGTGGCTACCGTGGTGGCTGGTTCCTTGTGGCTCCTGTGGTGGTCCTTACCTTGTGATGGTGTGGCTCTGTGGTGGTCCTTACCTTGTGATGGTGTGGCTTCTGTGGTGGTCCTTACCTTGTGATGGTGTGGCTCTGTGGTGGTCCTTACCTTGTGATGGTGTGGCTTCTGTGGTGGTCCTTACCTTGTGATGGTGTGGCTTCTGTGGTAGTCCATACCTTGTGATGGTGTGGCTTCTGTGGTGGTCCTTACCTTGTGATGGTGTGGCTTCTGTGGTGGTTCTTACCTTGTGATGGTGTGGCTCCTGTGGTGGTTCTTACCTTGTGATGGTGTGGCTCCTGTGGTGGTCCTTACCTTGTGATGGTGTGGCTCCTGTGGTGGTCCTTACCTTGTGATGGTGTGGCTTCTGTGGTGGTCCTTACCTTGTGATGGTGTGGCTTCTGTGGTGGTCCTTACCTTGTGATGGTGTGGCTTCTGTGGTGGTTCTTACCTTGTGATGGTGTGGCTCCTGTGGTGGTCCTTACCTTGTGATGGTGTGGCTTCTGTGGTAGTCCTTACCTTGTGATGGTGTGGCTTCTGTGGTGGTCCTTACCTTGTGATGGTGTGGCTTCTGTGGTGGTTCTTACCTTGTGATGGTGTGGCTCTGTGGTGGTCCTTACCTTGTGATGGTGTGGCTCCTGTGGTGGTCCTTACCTTGTGATGGTGTGGCTTCTGTGGTAGTCCTTACCTTGTGATGGTGTGGCTTCTGTGGTGGTTCTTACCTTGTGATGGTGTGGCTCCTGTGGTGGTCCTTATCTTGTGATGGTGTGGCTCTTGTGGTGGTTCTTACCTTGTGATGGTGTGGCTCCTGTGATGGTCCTTAACTTGTGATGGTGTGGCTCCTGTGGTGGTCCTTACCTTGTGATGGTGTGGCTCCTGTGATGGTCCTTAACTTGTGATGGCTCTGTGAGTCTTACCTTGTGATGGCTGGCTCTAGTGCTGTGGCCAGGTGGAGAGTCATTAGTAACTGCACTGTAGCCACATGTGAAGGCCAGGACTAAAGGTGCTGTGGCCAGGTGTGAGGGTCAGGAGTAACGCTGCTGTGGCCAGGTGTGAGGGTCAGGACTAAAGGTGCTGTGGCCAGGTGTGACGGTCAGGAGTAACGCTGCTGTGGCCAGGTGTGAGGGTCAGGAGTAACGCTGCTGTGGTCAGGTGTGAGGGTCAGGACTAATGGTGCTGTAGCCAGGTGTGAGGGCCAGGACTAACGGTGCTGTTGTCAGGTATGATGGTCTGGTGTTGTGGCCAGGTGTGAGGCATAAGCTTGGTAATGTGTGTGTGGTAAAGAGAGATTGTAAGGTAGTGTGGTGCCCCACAGTGTTGACGTTCGTCCCTCCGCAGGAGAGCTGTGTCATCACGTGTGATATGTGGTCCTCGGTCTGTGCCTCACCACGGTGACCAGACCTGACCCCTTACCGTGATCATGTCTGTGCTGACACCCCCCTCACGCTCTGTCTCTGCAAAGGGAAGGAGGCTTGAGCACTGGTTGTGACAGTATGTGTTGCTGAGCTTGGCTCACGCTCAGCCCGTGCAGGAGGAGGGAGGCCTGAGCACTTAACGGTGACGGTATGTGTTGCTGAGCTTGGCTCACGCTCAGTCTATGACTAGAGAGGAGAACCATCGCTCACGACCGTGAAACATTACGCGGCATTGTGAAGTTATGACACAGTCCAGTAATGACACAGAACGTGTCGTTTGCCTCCCCGAAGACGCACTCTGACGAGTCAAAATGATAGAAAAGTACAGTTAAACGGTAGATGGTTAGGGGGGATGAGCCAAGTCAGTCTTGGCCGACTTGAAATTCCCTTCCGACGGCTATTGTGGGTGGCGGACACCATGACAAGGTGAGATTGCTTCATTGGGAAGCGGGAGGATCATGACCAGGGGAGAGCACTTCAATTGGAAGCGGGGAAAGGTAAGTGAGGCGAGCGAGGCTGGACCAGCCAAGAGGGAAGCGAGACTCACTGTGATAGACGAGGGGTTAACGAAGCAGCCAGTTGGGATTTGCGATCTGACACAGCAGGGTTTAGTAGCGGCCATCACGGGGATTTTTAGGCTTAGGGAGAGGGAGCAGGGAGAGGAGGGAAATGGGAGTTTAAGTAAGACGGTACAGTTTATGGTGGTAGTTGGACGGGGTTGAGGAAGAAGGTTAAGGTGGGCAGGAGTGCACGTATACGGTACTGTCGGAGACGTGACTTTGTCTGTATGGTACTGTCGGAGACGTGACTTTGTATGGTACTGTCGGAGACGTGACTTTGTCTGTATGGTACTGTCGGAGACGTGACTTTGCCTGTATGGTACTGTCGGAGACGTGACTTTGTATGGTACTGTCGGAGACGTGACTTTGTATGGTACTGTTGGAGACGTAACTTTGTATGGTACTGTTGGAGACGTAACTTTGTATGGTACTGTTGGAGACGTGACTTTGTATGGTACTGTCGGAGACGTGACTTTGTATGGTACTGTTGGAGACGTAACTTTGTATGGTACTGTTGGAGACGTGACTTTGTATGGTACTGTTGGAGACGTAACTTTGTATGGTACTGTTGGAGACGTAACTTTGTATGGTACTGTTGGAGACGTAACTTTTTATGGTACTGTTGGAGACGTAACTTTGTATGGTACTGTTGGAGACGTAACTTTGTATGGTACTGTTGGAGACGTAACTTTGTGTGGTACTGTTGGAGACGTAACTTTGTATGGTACTGTTGGAGACGTAACTTTGTGTGGTAGTGTCGGAGACGTAACTTTGTGTGGTAGTGTCGGAGACGTAACTTTGTGTGGTAGTGTCGGAGACGTAACTTTGTGTGGTAGTGTCGGAGACGTGACTTTTTGTGGTACTGTCGAAGACGTGACTTTGTCTGTATGGTACTGTCGGAGACGTGACTTTGTGTGGTACTGTCGGAGACGTGAGTTTGTGTGGTACTGTCGGAGACGTGACTTTGTGTGGTACTGTCGGAAACTTGACTTTGTGTGGTACTGTCGGAGACGTGAGTATGTGTGGTACTGTCGGAGACGTGACTTTGTTTGGTACTGTCGGAGATATGACTTGTATTTGATCACTTTATTTGCCAGCCTGCAGCCGGGCAGCATAGTACAGACACTCGACCAACTAGAGTGTATAAGGTTACAAGATGTGAGGTGAGTTGCATGGGTGGGTTCAGGACCTTATATGTTGAGTATATAGATACACAGTACTGGATGGGCCAATCCCCGAACATATATATGGACACCAGAGTAATACATGAGTCACAGAGTGAGGCTGAAGGTTCTGTTGATTTTAGTACTCACACACACACACACACACACACACAGACGTTACAGATTAGGTCAGTACCCCGTATTTATAAACATAAGAGTTGTACGTATGAGAAGAATAAGACTGAACTTGAACTTATTTTGCACGATAGATGAAGGAGCGAGTGTATGTTAGCACCTGTATAATTAATAGAACGTAGCAAAGGAGCAGTCCTTGAGTGTCTGGAAGCTAGTAAGAAGGTGAGTGCAAGTCTATGTGGGACGAGTTTACGCAAGAGAGCGTATGTGCGCAGATATGGGGAGGAGCGTGTGTTTAGTGGTCTGGGTGTGTGGGAGAGTGTGTGTGGGGACGAGTGCGTGAGGTGGTAAGTACAGTACACGCTGGAGGTAATAGCAGTTCCCGCCCGTTTCCTCGGTTCACTCTCCGGGCGTCACGCCACAGAGCACCTCCTCCCTGGACTGCCGCTCTCGCTAGCAGCCACAATGGTTCCCGGTTGTAAAAGATGAATTCTGTGGCTCCGCAGCTGTTGGACGCCCTCCAGAAATTACCACTTTGTATTCCAAATGACGGCGACGGGTAAACACCGTTCTCTCTTAATCTGTCAACGGTTCACTACTCACATCTAAATTTCCGGCGCGCTAGAACCGTCGTGAGACCTGGTGCGTGTCCTGGGTCAGCCCGGGTCACCAGGTTATGCTTAGGGTCAGCAACACTGGTACACGCTGGGGGGCAGAGCTGGAGGAGCGGGTAAAGGTCAGCAAGCCAACGGTTGTGTCAGTACGGTACATCTGTAGGGTACCATGCGTGTGGTACAGTGTACCTGACGTGTGGAGATCACTTGTGTGTGGGATACAGCTGCAGTGTACTATCCCTGTGGTGCAGTGCACCTGACATGTGGGGATCACTGTGGTGTGTAGGGTACAGCTGCAGTGTACCACATCTATGGGCCATTGTACCTGACGTATGGGGGATCACTGTGGTGTGTGGAGTACAGCTGCAGGGTACCACACCTGTGGTGCAGTGTACCTGACGTTTTACGTGTACAACTGGACCTCTCCGTCACGGTGAGGCAACAGGTGGATCTTACACACACTCGTCCTTTGACAACGGTCTCCTCAGTTCTGCTGAGGTTGTACCTCACTGGTACCTGCCCTCCCGCTGTGAGGCACCGACGATCTCCCACAACGTGTGGCGGGGTGTGGAGTGCTGATGCCAGGCGGGGTGTGGAGGGTTGGGGTTAGTGCGCCAGTGCCAGGCGGGGAGACATGTGAGGAGTGCCACAGATTGCCAGGTGGGGAGGTAGGTGAGGGGTGCCAGGTGGGGAGGTAGGTGAGGGGTGCCAGGTGGGGAGGTAGGTGAGGGGTGCCAGGTGGGGAGGCAGGTGATGGGTGCCACAGAGTACCAGGCAGGAGGCAGGTGAGGGGTGCCACAGAGTGCCAGGTGGGGAGGCAGGTGAGGGGTGCCACAGTGCCAGGTGGGGAGGCAGGTGAGGGGTGTCACAGAGTGCGAGGCGGGGAGGCAGGTGATGGGTGCCACAGAGTACCAGGCAGGAGGCAGGTGAGGGGTGCCATAGTGCCTGGCAAGGGGCAGGTGAGGGTTGTCACTGAGCGCCAGGCAGAGAGGCAGGTGAGGTGTGTCAAAGAGTGCCAGACAGGGAGGCAGGTGAGGGGTGCCACAGAGTGCCAGATGGGGAGGCAGGTTAGGGGTGCCACAGAGTGCCAGATGGGGAGGCAGATGAGGGGTGCCACAGAGTGCCAGGTGGGGAGGCAGGTGAGGGGTACCACAGAGTGCCAGGTGGGGAGGCAGGTGAGGGGTGCCAGAGCCAACAGGTCGGGTAATCCCTGCCTCCCAGTCCACCTGTGCCCTGCCGCCTCACTAATTGCTGAGCGAGGCACTACGAACTGCATGCATAGCACTGTGTGTGTGTGTGTGTGTGTGTGTGTGTGTGTGTGTGTGTGTGTGTGTGTGTGTGTGCATGCCGTATGTGTTCTTGCTACGAGTGGACGTGCTGCAGGTGTTCATGCTGCGAGTGTTCATGCTGCAGGTGTTCATGCTGCGAGTGTTCATGCTGCGAGTGTTCATGCTGCAGGTGTTCATGCTGCGAATGTTCATGCTGCAGGTGTTCATGCTGCGAGTGTTCATGCTGCGAGTGTTCATGCTGCGATGTTCATGCTGCAGATGTTCATGCTGCGAGTGTTCATGCTGCGAGGTGTTCATGCTGCTAGAGTTCATGCTGCAGATGTTCATACTGCGGGTGTTCATTATGCGGGAGTTCCTGGTGCGGATGTTCATGCTGAGGGAGTTACCGTTCATCTGGTGCTAGCACGCGCGTGGGATGTGCTTGTGGAGGACCGTAAATGTGACAGGCGGGGCAAGTGGCCGGGCGCTGCCAGCTGTCACCCCCGCTTCCCCCCCCTGCCTTCATTCCTGCCTTCCTCCCCCTTGACACACACACATCCTGCCTGCCTCCTGCCCCTCCCTTCCTCCTGGCTCATCTCCTCCGACCCCTCACTTCCTCCTGCTTCCCCTCCTCCTACCCCCTCCCTTACTCCTACCCCCTCCCCTACTCCTGCCCCTCCCTTCCCCCTGGCTCCCTGCCTTCCCCCCTGTTCCCCGCCCCTCACCTGCCGCGGGCGTGGACTCTGTATTGAAATGTAAACAATAAAACAAAGGCCGAGCCTGACTCCCTACGTCGCCATAGTCAGACCACATTTAGAATTCTTGGTCAGAGATAAACTAGGACAAATGCAGAGAAGAGCAACTAAATTCATTCTTTAGCTCAGAAATAAGCTATGTAAAGAATGAGGTTATAAAAGTATTTCCTCTCATTGTAAAATTAAACACTTGGACAACATTCACAGTTTTAGAAAATTCTTGATTTTAACTTTTTGCTGCACGTCAGTAAGAGATACTACGACGAGAAAGAACGATATGAAGGTAAAAACTGTTGAAGGTGTGATGCAACTATGGGCACGTTTCTTCAAGAGTAGAGTTATGGATAGTTAGGGTAACGTACTACCTTATGTTGTAAGTGTGAACACTGCCGGGACATTAAGATCAAAGCTTGACAAATGTTTGAATGATAGCGATCATTGCGTTAGCATGTTCGAGAACGACAATTGTGATACGTATTTCAGCTTCCGTTTGCATTACAGGTTTGTGGCGGAAGTACGTCCTCCCTAGGGTATCCGGTGGCCGTAGTCTGATGTGTCTGTGTTTGCCATTCAGCGTTTCCCATATAATTCCCACATCAGTATACTTTTTCTGTACTGCTCGACGCTCTTTCATAGCAGTTTTCTACCCGGCCTGTGTGCCGGAGGGAGCGGTAGGTAGGTAGGGACGAGCCTTCTGCTGTACTATCCAGTCTTCGTCTATATACATTAGGAGTGAAGGACACCATGACAGTATGACTGTCCTCCTGCAGGTGTTCTCGTCGTAGACCATCAGGTGTGGTGTCTTCCCCACCAGCACTACGTTACTGTAGTGTGTACCTTGTGCAGCACCACACACCAGGTACCCATAGGTCGTTACCTGTCCTCCATAAACTATATCCAGCCAGTCTCGAGTCTTATTTATGTCCAGACACCCCCCCCCCCCTCCCCACCCAGAGGAGGAAGAGAGGCGCTAGAGCGGCCCACAGCTCTCCACCCCACCCAGTATGGCTTGCCACCTGAGGGACGTGAATCACATTGTGCCTCCCATGCTGGAGTTCATGTGGTGCAGAGTGTACTGCGTGGATCTACAGTTTACACTAAGGAGGAGGCTAGGGCTTGTGTACGTCAGACTGGAGTGAGTGTGACTGGTAACTGGTTACTTCAAACTAGCTACCTTACTGGTAGTGGTAGTAGTAGACTGAGGTTCTTGTACGTTCAAAACATGGAGGAAGACATGTAGAAATTGGTGGCGACGTCTGGAGTGTCTGGCAGTTGAGAGTGAACGATAGTGAGACATCCTGGCGAAGATGATGGACCCTTTTGTATGTGTGTGTGTGTGTGTGTGTGTGTGTGTGGTGGGGTGGGGTGGGGGGAGACACTAGGTGTAGGTGTTGGTGGGTGAGGGTGTGGCAGGAGAGGAAATTATCGGGTGTGGGTGAGTGAAGGTGTGGCAGGAGATGGGTTGGAATACGAGGCAGGCAGGGGGCCGGGCACCAGTTGCCAGCTCCGTGGACCCCCCGCAGCACCAGTCACGCCCACGTCTCCTGCCCAACAGTACCCTCCTCTCACTTCCCTCCTGACGGTAGGGGGACCTCCATGGGTCCCTGGGCCCCACTCGGGCCCACCTGTCACCCTCCTATGTCCATATAGTGTACCCACTGTACGCTCTATACTGGCCTCCACCTACCCCTAGATATGTGTCCTTCACCCATACTCTCACTGAAATGCATTGTCTATGTATATCTAGATGATAAATATTTCAAAACGAAAAGAAAAAAAATCGCCATTCCGTAACACTGAGTTTCACAACTACCTCACAGCCACCCTGACTCACACTGCCACAACAACCTCACAGCCACCCTGAATCCCTCAGTGCCACAACCACCTCACAACCATCCTGACTCACTCACTCCCAGAACCACCTCAACTATCCTGACTCACAGCCACAACCACCCCACAACCATCCTGACTCCCTCACAGCCACAACCATCCTGACTCCCTCATAGCCACAACCACCTCACAACCATCCTGACTCCCTCACAGCCACATCCACCTCACAACCATCCTGACTCCCTCACAGCCACAACCACCTCACAACCATCCTGACTCCCTCACAGCCACAACCATCCTGACTCCCTCACAGCCACAACCACCTCACAACCATCCTGACTCCCTCACAGCCACAACCATCCTGACTCCCTCACAGCCACAACCACCTCACAACCATCCTGACTCCCTCACAGCCACAACCACCTCACAACCATCCTGACTCCCTCACTGCCACAACCACTTCACAATCATCCTAACTCCATCACAGCCACAACCACCTCACAACCATCCTGACTCCCTCACAGCCACAACCACCTCACAACCATCCTGACTCCCTCACAGCCGCAACCACCTCACAACCATCCTGACTCCCTCACAGCCACAACCACCTCACAATCATCCTAACTCCATCACAGCGTTCTCCATCCTTGTATGACCTCCACTACCAATGTCACTGTACATCACCTTTCCATATCTTCATTATCATTTCTACCACCGCCACTACCACCACCGTCCTCACTACTACCACTACTGCCTTAATCACTACCACCACCGCCCTCACTATTACCGCCACTACCCACACCACTACCACTACAGCTAGCACTACCCCTAACCACTCTACCACTGCCCTCACTACTACCACCACAGCCAGGACAAGTAGCCACTGCCCTCACTACTGCCACCACACCCCCACCGTTACCACCATTGTCCTCACTACTGCCACCACATCCAGCACCGCTAACCACTGCCCTTACTGCTCCCACCACAGATCTCACCACTACCACCACTGTCCTCATTATTACCACCACAGCCCTCACTGTTACTACCTCTACCATCACTATTACCACCACAGTCAGCACCACTAACCACAGCCCTCACCATTACCACCACAGCCCTCACCATTACCACCACTGTCCTCACTGATACCACCAGTGCCATCAAAACTACCACCGCTGCCCTCACCACTCACGCAACTGCCGTCACTATCACCACTGGTGGCAGCACCAGTACCAGCCTGACACCCACCATCATGATCACTATTCCCCCCCTCATGTTACAGGTACAGGAAGCTCATTTTCTTCTTGTATTCAACAATCGTCTACCTTGTGTCATATTTATTGTGTATTCTAGCGTAAATCTCTCTCTCTCTCTCTCTCTCTCTCTCTCTCTCTCTCTCTCTCTCTCTCTCTCTCTCTCTCTCTCTCTCTCTCTCACACACACATACACACACACACACACACATCCTAGTTAGAGTTACCCCTTACCCCCCCTTCTCTCCCACTGCAGCAGTAACAACTTCATGTCACCTCATTCAGGGTAGTGCTTGACCTATGACCTTAGGTGTGGGCGATGTTGGTTGGTGGTGGGTCAGCGGCGGCGGTGGCGTCCCCGGGCATGTGGGTGAGGGAGGGAGGTGGATGCAGGTGGATGACGACGGTTAGAGAGCTAAAGAGGAACGTGTCACTCACGTTATTCACCAGTCTATTGAGTCTCATTATAAGACATGATGATGATGATTCCTTCCAACGGTCGAGGTAGATGTGGAGGGGCGGCTCCCTCCCTCACCCTTCCCGCCGTCCAGTGTGTCAACCCGTGCATGGACTCCGCCAGATCGTATCTGCGGCATTGTTCCTCAAATCATGTGAACTTTTTTCAACAAAGATCCCTCTATGTGATGGTGTGTCATAACGGAATGTTACCCGACTGGTTATCATAATGTGATGCTGGCGTCTATCCTCGTGGGTTGTTATTTCCCGGCGTTCCCCTTGTGGTAGCGTCATCGTCTGATAAGTGTGTCATGACGCCTTAAGCTTTTCCGCCCAGCGAACCCACGAGGCCGCCCCCCACTTGTCTGTTATTATTATTTCCATTTTTCATGTTTCCCTGTGTGTTACTACTACCCGTCCCTGGCCCCAGGACCCGGGTGCCTCAGGCTACGCTGCAGCTGTGAGCCAACCCGCTAATGTCTCTCATAACAAGAAATGATGACAGGAAGCCTTGTCGGTGGACCGCTGTGCTGCCCCCTCCTCCCTCCACACCACACCTGCCCGACACCGCCCGCCTCCAGTGACACCACCACCCCCACACAGACCTCAACAGTCCCTTCCCCCACACACGGGAGGAACACCTTCATGGTCTTGGTAGAGAAAATGTGGATGATTGGAAGTCTACACCTGACCACGTTTAGTCGGCAAAGCTCGAATTGTGTCGTTCAGTTTATTGATGTATAACAAGATAAAACTACTTAAAAGATTATGATTCTAATATATTTGATAATTTGGGATATCTGATGAATGTTAGCGTAATCCTGATGATGTAGCCAGTAACAACACACCACTGTGGACCGCAGGAAGAGAATTTAACACTCTCAAGGACACTTGACAACGGGCGCCATAGCCAGCCGGCAGTCACGTAAGGACCGACACCCGGGGCGGTCGGCCACAAGAAAGAACGGCGCAGCAGGTGGTCGCTCTGCACTCGTGTGATAACGTCACAACACTTGC
The DNA here is from genome assembly GCF_036320965.1 of Panulirus ornatus. Taxonomy (NCBI): domain Eukaryota; kingdom Metazoa; phylum Arthropoda; class Malacostraca; order Decapoda; family Palinuridae; genus Panulirus; species Panulirus ornatus. The sequence goes on along the minus strand of NC_092243.1, from coordinate 43,690,202 downwards.
ACGTGTTGCCAGTGGGAACCGTTCATTGTACAGTGGAGCTCTTGGTAAGGCTTGGAAAAATGAATAATTTTAGACCATTTCCTGTTAACATAATGATTTGATGCTTCATAATACGTAGCGTTGGTGTCATTATTGAACTTTACATATGAACAACTCCTTCCTTGTACAGTAAGAACTACAATATCCTTCATGAAGAAGATGACTGGTTAATGACGCTCTCCAGACCACTAAGACTTTCCAGGCTAGAGTGGTACTGACGCCACCTTCCATGGCGGCTGGAACTGCCAGGATAGACTTTTCTCATTGTTGCAGAACCATTCACAGCTCGTAGTGACGCCTGAAGACCTGACCTACTACTGGGGTCGGCTGACATCGCTAAGGCTCCTGTAGTGTGGAGAGTGCAGACGGGAGAGAGGTGTATCATCATGATTTACATGTGGGAGATGCTGTAAGGCGTGTTGCTTAGTTCCTGCCCCCACGAGAGGCTGGAATATTACCACAATAATCGAGAGATGCAGTAGACACAAGAAAACTGTAAACACTGAGGACCAGAGTTGTTTAATACATTGGTCTGCAAAAATTAGGATTGCCAGGGAGCGTAAACTGAGGAATTTTGGGAGAGGTTCTTGGATCAGTCCCCACTAAGTGTACTAGTCCAGTCAGGACGTGGTTGTTCTGTAGTCCTACTGGCTGCGGCCTCCAACAGCCTGGCCGAGCGGAGGAGCTGAGTTGGCGACCGAGCTGTAGGGAGTTCTTGGGGTAGAAGACTTCCGAAACTGTCGTAAAGTATATGTGAGGTAAGGTAAGGTCCCAGGCCCATCGTAGGTATACAGGGAGGTCAATATATTAAGGTGTGTGCATTCGCCAGCATACGCACATTTCCGTGTGTTGTCTCAGCCACTGGAGCCTTCACCCAGCTGGCGGTAACACTAGAGGGGGCGAAGGTCCTGGGAGCGGTGAAGACTGTTTGCAGTGAGATAACGTTATCTTGGAAGGTAAAAATGGACTTTCTTGAAATACACTTCCTTAAATCTTTACGGTCACGCACGCTGCCGGGGTTTTAGGTTCGAATCGAGTCTCGCTGACATTTTCTTTGATCCGTCAAGCAGATTTTGTTCCATAACTTCTCATCTCGGTAAACTATATAGAGCGACAGAGGGAGATGTTCTGTTCCTACCAAAGATTCCAGGGTACGAAGCAAGAGTGTGGTGTGTGTACATATTTTCAGGACCCACCCTGAGCTGTTTGTGTGTGTTTTGGAGGTGAGTGAAGATGTCACTATTGTTGTCTTCTGATGGTATGCTCTTTAGAGGAACATTAAAGCAAGTCACTAAAGTTCAATGTCCACAGTTGTTCTCTTCCTGTGCATTGCTACCGAGTGCACAAGAACAGAACAGTAGCCCTTGACCCAAGTCTTAAGTTCTCAGGTTCATCTTGCATAAGAGTCGTACTGTCGTATCAAGGGTCTTACCGTAGCGTTCTGTGGTCGTCCCGTCATGCTGGAGGGGTTAACCACATTCCTTTGTTCCGTAATTAGAGCATAGTAACGTTCACGGGCCTCCCGGGGTCGAGCCCACGTAGGTTCGAATTCTGGTTGCGGCAGTCGATCCACAGTCAGTCCAGATGTTCATCCTTCCTTGGTTAGTTGAGAAAATGGGTAACTGGCTTACCTTTAGGGTGGCTGGAAATCCTCCCCTCTCTTTTTTTTTTTTTTTTAATTTTCCAAAAGAAGGAACAGAGAAGGGGGCCAGGAGAAGATATTCTCTCAAAGGCCCAGTCCTCTGTTCTTAACGCTACCTCGCTAATGCGGGAAATGGTGAATAGGATGAAATATATATATATATATATATATATATATATATATATATATATATATATGTGTGTGTGTGTGTGTGTGTGTGTGTGTGTTAACGAGATGGCCTTGATAAGGGCATTCACTTGGCCGTGCCGTCTCAGCTAACATAAAGAAGAAATATAAGGATAGCAGCAGAGGAGGCTCGTCCAGCACTATCAAAGGCGCTTTAAAGAAATCTTTACTCTTGACATTTATGATCTTGTGTGTAATGCTGTCGCTTGGCCAACCCCAGTGGTGACCTGTCGACAAGTATGACGTTCAAAAATCAAGACTATTAGATATTGTTGAGTGACTGGACGTGTTGAATGTATAACCAAGGGGCACATGCATGTACGCGTCGAGTCGAATGACTGGCGCATGCGTCTTTCACTGACTCGGAAGCACGTTGCCATGTGTATGATGATAATCATACATTTATGATAATCTTGACGTTTGTACAGTAATGATAACTTTCCGTTTTCGCAGACATATGTGGTAACTTTGATGTACCTTGATGATTTTTTAAAAAGTCTGTTCATTGATATATTACGCAGTGTAGTGTATACTGCATATAATTAAATGTAAAACACCTTTTACATTATGAACATATATTCACGCATTTCTTCATAACAAGTGGCAACACTTACATTAGACAAGAGCTTCCCGCACCTCTCTTGTTCCAGTCTAGGGCCTCCAGCACTTCTGTTGTTCCAGAGTAGGTCCTCCAACACCTCTGGCGCTTCAGACCAGGGCCTCCCGCACCTCTTGTGTTCCTGACTTGGGCTTCTAGCGCCTCTGGTGTTCCAGATTGGGGCCCTCTAGCGTTCCAGACTCGGTCCTTTCACACCGCTCTTGTTCCAGACTTGGTCGTCCGGCATATCTGATGCTCCACAGTAGGACCTCCAGTACATCATGTTCCAGAATAGGGCTACCAGCATCTCAGGTGTTCGAGAATAGGGCTACCAGCATCATAGGTGTTCCAGAATAGGGCTACCAGCATCATAGGTGTTCCAGAATAGGGCTACCAGCATCTTAGGTGTTCTAGAATAGGGCCTTTCGCACCAATAGCGTTCTAGACAAGGGCACCCCGTACCGCTGATGTTCCAGACTAGCGCCTTCCATACCTCGGGTGGTCCAGACTAGGGCCTCCTGCACCTCCGATGTTCCATACTAGGGTCTCCCACACCTATGGTGTTCTAGACTAAGAGCCACCAGCACCTCTGGACTTCCAAAGCAGGGCCTCCAGCAATCTTGTATTATCTTAGAAATGGCAGTTTTCACATTGATGATATTAAATCCTTGAACACAGTAGGACAATCCTAAGCATGACTGTACGACCCTTAGCTCTGATGACGTGGCCATCTTGCCCAAGTGTCGTACTGTCATGTTCAGGCAGTGTGTAAAGGTTCATATTGTTGTCATCTCTGCAGAACAGGCGACGTCTGTGGTTTCACAACATTCATCAGAGTCAGGGACCTGCCTTGTGATTTTCGTTGTCGTGAGAAATTACCCGCCCATCATTTACCCCTTCACCTTTGCTTATTATTATCATCATCAGTTACTTCATCCGCTCTGCCACATAACAAAACGTTCCCCTCCCGATGAACTCCGTTCTGTTGGCTGTCGAAAAACACAATTGTAATACACTCACTGGACTTTGCTTTGTCCATTCAACACTGAATCTTGGCTACTCATTACATCTATTCAGAGTGTTTACTCAGCATGTTGAATTGGGTCACTAGTGTAAACGTGCCTTCTTACGGACCGGAACTGTGCTTACAGGATCTTATTATGGTAAATGTCTGAATTACCTGTTACATTGTTACACCCCCCAGCAGCCACGAAGCTTCTGCCTGTTACATTGAGCCAGTTCTAGGAGCCTCGTGGTTCTCATCATCGTTAAGCACATTACCTACCATTAAGACACCAAACTGCTTTAATATATCTTATATGAATAAGTGAAAGTAGAAAGTACCTGATAGTTGATGATGGTCGTGCCTGGGTGCGTGTCCAGTACCCCCTGCCTCTCGCACTCCTCTGGAGGCTGGAACATGTCACGTGGGCAGCTTCGGGTGAGGTAAAAGGAAACTGGAAAGGCAATGAGTCAGCCAGATATAATGTATACCGTTCATGGTAGTCAAGCGTAAGAGCCAGCCAGCCAGCTAGCCAGCCAGCCAGCCAACCAGCCAGGCAGCGATAGCAGCAGGTGGCAGGGAGCGTCCAGGAACAGGTCCAGCAGCAGTTGTCGTACCCACGGGGTGAATATTGTGTAATATGATACACACACACACACACACACACACACACACACACACACACACACACACACACACACCTTATTCACGACAACGTCTCTGATATTTACCCAGGAGTACCTGATGGTACTCCTTCAGGTAACGTTTGACAGATGCACGAATGAAGCTCGCCAGAGTAAAAAGAGAAATTGATAATGAGATAAAAGTGATCGATAGAACTGTAGGTCTGGGACGTTCTCTAGTGGAAAGCGTGGATGTTAGGGAAACGTGTGTGTGTGTGTGTGTGATGTGGTAGGAGGACGCTCTCACCTGAGTCACTGCAGGTAACGCGCGCACCAGGAGAAAGCCAGCAGCATCTAAGTGCTCAGCGGGGCGTGGTCTCTACCTGCCTCTTGCTGAGTGCGTGTGTCAGGTGCTGACACAGGCTCTCGTGCTCACGCATTGCCAAACAATAGCCTCGTACTCACAGTCACATCGTGCTGGGTGTGTGTGTGTGTGTGTGTGTGTGTGTGTGTGTGTGTGTGTGTGGTTCTAGTAATGTGAGCTTTCCTGTTTTCCCGATGGGCTTGGAAAGTTATAGATTTCCTAGACCCACTGTATTTCTCCAGGAGTGAACTTCACTAACACTGTGAGAACTGTCGTTTCTGAGAGTGTGTTGGATCACCGTGTTGGGGGGGTCACCGTCCCTGTCTGATCCTCTGTATAAGGAGTGTAGGAGCTTCCCACACGGGAGGTGCAGGACGGTTGCTGCCACTAGGTCCCGTTACCTGCCGATGTTTCCCTCGACGGTTGATTATGTACGTCACGTATGTGTGTGTTCTGCACCCGTGTTTGATGACTGTGTCTCGCGGGATGTATGTATGTGGGCTCCTTGTCCAGTACATGATGACCTGGGCCCAGATGTGAGGGTTTACTCATGTTCCGTAGACTGTGAGGCTGGAGGAGCAGCAGCAGTAGTAGTAATAGACCAACATGTTACCCAGAGAGGGAGGGAGGGGTCTGGGGTGTTGTGAGGGGTCACGACGCACCTCTCGTGGCTACCTCATTACCCGTCAAGCAGGAGCTGCCACACACACACCCTTACTACCACCACCACCACCACCCTCTGCTTGCTCTCCCTCCCACCACCACCCACCTGCCTGCTCTGGTTCTCCCTCCCACCGTCACCCACCTGCCTGCTCGTATACAGCCTCACCACGCGTGGGGTTTACGATGGCCTCCATCGTGTTGCTCCTCTCGAGCGTCAGGTATTTATCACATGTTTACACGTTGACACTTTCCTGATGTCTGGCTCTCACGTAGTGCCCCGTTAAGGTCACACATAACCACTAGACACTTGTGCTCCTCATTTACTGTAGTTGTGGGCTGTTGCGTGGCCCTCACGGGACACCCACTCCTGGTGCAAGCTTTGCCTGCCACTCTCCTGACCCACCTCGTATATATAGTCTTACTATAATGGAGCTGTGGCGTGACCGTTTGTATATCTATCTATCTATCTATTTATCTATCAATCTATGTTTATCTATCGATCTCTCTGTCTATCTATATCAATCAATCTATCTGTCTATCTATCTCTGTTTCTCCTTGTGACGGAGGTGTAACTTCTGAATTACATGACGGATTTTCTTTCAACTTGGAAGGATTTCCGGGTATAATTAAAGAACACAGTCTCAACACTTTTCAGGTGTAGTGGTCACCAGAAAACAATACTTTTTTTAAGTCTGCAACGTACAGTGCTGCGAGTATGCCTGGCACGGCCACACTGACCAGACACCCCACCTCTGGGTAGGGGCAGGGTCGTGCAGGGGAGGGAGGGGGATCATGTAACGGAGGAGGTGTCTGTGTGGACTGCGTCCGGTCACTGAAGCGTCCAGAATGACCGAAGCTTCGAAGCCCAGAATGACTGAGGTTTCGAAGCAAGACTCACTGCTGGCCGAAGAAGCTGTAATACTAATTATATATTCTTGTGTACCTTCAGCGTGTGTGTGCATGTAGTACGCTCACCTCAGGTCATGAGGTATGAGAATATTTTGATATAAGAACGTGCCTGTTTGGGTACAGTGAGGTTTATAATAGTCTTGTTGCTCTTTCCGAAAACCATATGTGAACTACTGAGCTACAATCAAACCCAAGACACTGCAGTGCCATAGTGGATGTTCTCAGGATTTGAACGGTCGTAAGGATGGCATCTCCCTTGTTAACTAAAGATTAAGTTATCATCCCCCTTGTTATTTGAATAGCGGGGCAGCACACCCATTGTGAACTTAGAATCAAATAACCACTACCTTTTCCACCAAATACAATGCACTTTAACATCATCGTAAACATTGCTAAGCTAATTATTTTGTTACACTTCTTTCCTTCAGACTTCACCAGAATGAAGCATTATACATTTACATAATTAACTTTTTTCCTATTATTCACGGGAAAGGTGGATGGGTGGGGGGGGGGGGGATGCTAGACCCCCGGACTCCCTACCTAACCCACACCCACAACCTCCGGTCTTGTTCAGACCTCACAACACGAGCGGTGGGTATAACCTCCAGTAATCTCCACACTTTAAACTTGCCACAATGCAACGGTTCACCTTGAACTAACAAGCCCTCCCAGAATTACGCGAGTGTAATTGCATGTGCCTGTTGGTAGTTATGTCCAGCTTTAACAAGGTGTTTTATTGTCCGCAGACCGCGAGGTGCGCCATTACCACCGGCCCAGCAACTCCCAGCGGTCAGACAAGGTTCCCCTGGTGACATGGGAGCCCTTCTTCTGCGTCCTCCTGCAAGATGAGACCACCTTCACAGCCTACCGCTCCGAGGAGATGGCCGTGAGTACTGCCAGTTATTGATATAGTTTAGTACGGCTCGGGAGGCCTAGTTGTGGTCACTCCTGCTGGGGGAGGCCTAGTTGTGGTCACTCCTGCTGGGGGAGGCCTTGTTGTGGTCACTTCTGCTGGGGGAGGCCTAGTTGTGGTCACTCCTGCTGGGGGAGGCCTTGTTGTGGTCACTCCTGCTGGGGGAGGCCTTGTTGTGGTCACTCCTGCTGGGGGTGGCCTTGTTGTGGTCACTCCTGCTGGGGAAGGCCTTGTTGTGGTCACTCCTGCTGGGGGAGGCCTTGTTGTGGTCACTCCTGCTGGGGGAGGCCTTGGTGTGTGTCACATCTGGTGGAGGGGGTCTTGTTGTGTTACTTCTGCTGCAGGAGGACGGTTAAAGTTCTCTGTAACAACAGCACCTCGGCGGCGGCACCAGCCGGATCTCCTCACACCTACAGAACGTCTCCCGGCTGACGCTCTGGTGTAGGAGATGGATGCATCCTTCGCCACATTTAATCAGGGCACGACCATGATTTTTTACCGTGCCTGGTGTTGGAGGGATACCTCCCCTGCAGGAGATTGGGCTTCACCGCCAGCCTGGTGCGTGGTTCCCTCATTTGCTCAACTTGCTCACATATAATGTCCTTACAGTCCAATAAAGTGATGTTGTTTATGGAATATCACAGAGGTTAGAAGTCGTTAGAGAAGAAGGAATGAAACAACACCATTTACTTAGATGGTTGGCAAGCGGGCCACAAACACTGTGGTGGAAGGTGATTCAGTAGGTTGGACCAGGTGTTGGAGTCGTTATTTTGGTAATTTAATGTTTCCACTACGGAGAAGATGCTGCTGTGTTGACGCTGTATCGGATGTAAGGTTGTAGCGGATGTAAGTCTCGGGGAAGGCCGTGTCCTGTATCTGATATATAATACATCGTTGTACGAGTTGAGGTATCGTGAAGGCAGTGGCTGAGAACCCCAAGATGGACTCTGGTGATATTATAGGAAAGATATTCTTGTAGCTCTTTGAGATGTTATATAAACGCCAGTGTTACACGTCAAGATAGAGAAGTATAGACTGTTCTCCATTCAACCCCTTAAGCAAGGGGTTAAACCCTATAACCGTGAGGTACAGTGTAGCTAGCCCCTGCCAGGCCAGATGTGAGCCAGGATCCTGTGCGGCACGCCACAGTCTTACCTCCTGAGCCACGTGGGAACATTCAGTGGCTTAGAAACTGAAGATCAAAGACTCGTGATAGAATGATAGTCCAAGAAGTTGACCAGTAAACAACACATGTAAATAGTGTGATCATGGACCCAGCTGTGGGGGTAGAGGATCTCAACAACCATCTTAAGGTACACGTAAGGTAAGGTAAGGTCCCAGACCCAGCTGTGGGGGTAGAAGACCTCCGGAACCATCGTAAGGTCAGGTAATATAGAGTCCCAGAGCAATCTGTGAGGATGGGAAACCTTCGAAACCATCTTATAAGATCTATTACAATGGTTGTCAGGGGATGGCATGTTGTATCATTGACTGAGATTGTTCAGTATTTGGCTGGCGAGACTTGCAAACATTA